>NC_090652.1:229242360-229542360 GCF_040937935.1 Hyperolius riggenbachi | reverse complement strand
CTTTGAGCACACTAGGCAGTGCAGAAAACTATGAGTTTTCTGCATTGTGCATTTTTGCTTTTTTTGTTGCATTTTTGTATGAATTTGTATTTCTTGTTTGTGTTTTTCAAGCATTTTTTGTTGTTAGCATTTTTTCAATAGTTTCCCTTTTTCAATGAAGTAAAATACAGTATCATATTTTTTTTTTATAAAAACACGCATTTAAAAGCGTAATCCACTGTGTCTTTACAGATCCCCTCCCTAATACTTTTAAAGGCGTACTTGACAAAATAACAGCAAACTAGATAACAAATTCAACTTTGTAGGAAATAAATTCATATATGTATTTTTTTTTTGGGGGGGAGGGGGGTGTTATAAAGTTATTGCACTTTAGGAGAAAATATGATTTATGTTGTCGAAAAAAATAAGTAGGCCAGCTCTACACATAGTGCATAGGGCTAGTTTATAATTACGAGTATGGGGAAATGGACATTTTGGGGCACATAGACATTAAACAATCTTGCATTATTGCAGTTGCAAAACAGTGAACTTGAAATGAAAAGTCGACTTTAAGTAAAGTTTAATAACAAAAATGCTCAGGTAGCATTGTAGGGTGTATTATTATTATTGATTTGTAAAGCGCCAACATATTCCCTGGCGCTGAATATACAAAAGGGTGTTAAATCTGATAGCGCATCTAAAATTCAATAAACATTACATGGACTGTGTACCATGACTTACACAAATATCACATTGTTATTATGCACTCAAAAAAAAGTGCGTACCCCGCTTATGTAATGAAACAGTATGAGTTACCCTATTTGCATTAGTCACAATCAGGGCTGGGCCAAGGCAGAGGCGAGAGAGGCTCCAGCCTCAGGGCGAAGTGTAGGAGGGGGCACACAACTCACTCCACTATCATTCCCCTTTTGTGTTTGAAGCAGAGAGAAATAAGAAAAGGGGATACATGACAGTGACTGCAAGCCAGATAACTAGAGATTAAGGTGATGAGGGCCCTGGGGAACCTCTTAGTCTATTAGCAATCAGTGTGTGATGGCTGGGGTGGCTGGGATGGAGGGGCGCACTTTGGTGTCTCAGCCTTGGGTGCTGGAGGACCTTGTCCCGGCTCTGGTCACAATACAAGGTTTATATAATACTTGTTAAATTTTACATGCGCTACCAGCGCAGCATAAAATTTAACATACTTTTGTGAATACCCCCACTGATGCATTACCTACATAAGCCTATTGTTTAATGAAATTACACTTACAATTTAACATTCTGATGCTGACTTGGCATTCTGAGCGGATTAATCCCATTTATCCTACATTTTTTGGTTTCTTGAGTTTGCCTTTAAAGCATAACAACCAATAGCAGGCAGAATTCCATCAGCTTAGAGCAGGCAGACTAGATATACATGACCATTGCAGGATCATACACAAGGCAAACTAAACAGGTGCCTGGGGCCTAGTCAGTATCAATCAACCCTTATTCCATCTCTGCTTACCAGAAAGACTATTATGAAGAGCCAAAGTGTTATCTTGGCTTAGGGCCTATTTCCACTACACGCGGAATCCGGATGCAGAACACTGACTCCAATGAATGCCTATGGGCCTGTTTCCACTAAACGCGATTTTTCTGATGCAGATTTCCCATAGGCATTCATTGGAGTCTGTTTTTTCTGCATCCAGAATCCGTGTGTAGTGGAAACAGGCCCTTATTAGGCCCAATTTAATCTTAATTCTTTAATCTTAATCCTTGTCTGTACATGACTAGTTGACTGTATGTACATGGCTAGTTGGTTTGTATGCATTTGTGAACTTTGCACAGTATTCTGTACATTGTAAAATAGTGCTGCTTTATCTGTATACATGGAAGTATATGTAAAGATAATGAGTGGAAAGAACTGACCAGCAATCATTATTGTAAATATTCTTACATAGTATTTATGGTAATTGGAAACGTAGATCCCTTTCTGATCTATTCCTTCCACACACTGCATATAGATTGTCAATGGATTTTAGCATGGAATCTATTGAAAAGCTATTGAACCACTCGACTAGGGCCATCAAAGCTGCAAGGGGCAAAATCTATATCAAAAAGGAAAAAAAATCTATAAGTTTATGGCAACTGTTAGTATATCACACTTAAAGAGGAACTCCAGTGAAAATAATGTAATAAAAAAGTGCTTCATTTTTACAATAATAATGTATAAATGATTTAGTCAGTGTTTGCCCATTGTAAAATCTTCCCTCTCCCTGATTTACATTCTGACATCACATGGTGACATTTTTACTGCTGGCAGGTGATGTCAGTGGAAGGAGATGCTGCCTGAGTTGGAAACAGCTGTAAACAGCTAATTCCCACAATGCAATGAGGTTCACAGACAGGAAACTGTCAGGATCATGGTCCTGACATCATACTGTGGGAGGGTTTCACCACAATATCAGCCATACAGCCCCCCCACCTGATGATCAGTTTGAGAAAAGGAAAATTCTTTGGTTACGGTTTCTCTTTAAATGTAAACTTAAAATGATGCCCTCATCAATAATAGAATGCATTTTTAAATGTTCCTTTGTTTAATAAATACAAACATGTCACTGCCATTGTTTACATTGCAGAAATCTGTAATTACCAGCTATAGCACCATACTAAGTGTTTACAAATGTTATCAGCATGACAATATGTGTTGTGCAGTATATTACTATTTATGATTACAATTAAAATGTCTTAATGTGTCCATTAACAGTACCATTTTTTCATCAGATGTAATCTTTCGACGTGATTTTTATGATCAAAAGTAATCGGAAGGTAATTATCGATTGTACCCATAAACAGGTTAATTAGGGGCATTTTACCTCTTTGGATTCGATCACAAAATCAACATTCAGATCAATTAATTTTTTAAATTGGACAGTTAGGTGTACCTAAGATGGCTTCAAATCTAAACAAAAGGGACACAGAGGCATGTTCCCCTTTGAAGGACATGCCTCTGTGCGCCCTGATCGCCGCTTTCCGTGCCCCCTGTGCCCTGCTAGCCCCCCACCCCCCCCCTGAATTAACGGTGAAGGGGCATTCCTATGCAGGATAAGGAATTTCTGCAAAACGCCCCTCCCCCGCCTATCACAGCCTTCTAACAGGCTCTCCTGTGCTTGCTACCTGCCTTTCCTCTGCCCCCTCCAGGTCAATCAGCGCTGTGAGAGCAAAGAGGCTGCTTCTCCAGCTTCGTGACCCCAAAGGTCACCAAAGTGAAAGTGATGGATTGTTGAAGCTAGAAGCGGTGGGGAGAGGAGGTAATGGATGCTAACTGATTCGGATCAGGCAGCATATATTTTTTTTTACTTTTTGACACCCGGAGGGAGCGGGCATAGCTAGTTATAACTCGCCTTCCTTCCGCCAACCCCCGCAGCCTCAATCTCCTCCCTCTCCCAGCGTCCGTCGCATGGTAACAGCGCCCCCATGATGACGTGCCACATGTGATCACTGGGGCGCTGTTACCAATGCGACGGATGCCGAGAAAGGAAGGAGATTGAGACTGCGCAGGATTGGCAGAAGACAGGTGAGTTATAACTAGCTATGCCCGTTCCCCTTGCCGCTGCGGGGCACCTACCGATCTAACCTTTATGGTGGACACCTACCTATCTAACCTATACTGCAGGCACCTACCTATCTAACCTATACTGCAGGCACCTACCTATCTAACCTATACTGCAGGCACCTACCTATCTAACCTATACTGCAGTCACCTACCTATCTAACCTATACTGCAGGCACCTACCTATCTAACCCACACTGGTGGCAACTATACGGGCTACCCTATACTGGAGGCACCTACGTAGCTAACCTATAATGCTCGCACCTATACCTGGCTCTATGGGGGGGCATTTTCTACACCCTCGCCTTGGGTGCAATTTAGCCTAGAAACTGCTCTGACAATAAGCAGCATCAGGAGGCTATGGAGGAGATAATCTAGCCCACCATGGCCTTTGTTCAATTTTTTTCCCTAACTCTGGGGTACTTTAAGGTGCTTTGAAGGAAACCTGAAAGGAATCCTCGCCGTTCAGGAGTACCTTCCAATTGCCACCTGTCATCACATACTGCACATGTGCGGCCTGGACACAGGCGTGCCACCATCACACTGCCATTGGAGGGAGTAGTACTGTGCAGGTGCAGAACGTTCCTGGTGATGGGAGTGAGATGGGGGGTGCGAGCGAAGCTGGGCTGTGCATGCGCAGTACGTGGCCAACTGGCGGTGAGTGAAAGAGAGCTAGCAGAGGATTGAGGCAGCCGTCAGGGCGGCAAGGGAGCCAACGCTCTGAAGGGAGCTGGAGGAAGCCCCAGGTATGCTTTACTTTTTCCTCTCAGTAATTTTTGATCAATATCTGATGGAATGTGTTATTTCCGATCCGAAAATCGATCGGAAATTAAATCGGACATGTTGGAAATAGTAGATCTGACAGTAAATCTGTCAGAAAATTGCATAGTGTGTACCTAGAATAAGAAAAATCTGATAGAAAACAACAAAAACTGAATGTTTTATTTGATGCGTTTTTTTGTTGTTTTTTTTAAATTAGAGGAAAACAAATGTTTCTCAACAAATGCATATGAAAAAAAGTCTTTTTTTTTTTTTTTTAAATTAGAGGAAAACAAATGTTTCTCAACAAATGCATATGAAAAAAAAAGTGATTTCAGATCGAAGAAAAATTACCTTAAAACCGGACATAAAGCAATTTAATCTTGTGTCTGTAGCTTTAACCTTATTACCATGTGTTTTTAAGTTGGCAAAACACTGAGTAGCATTAAAGCATCTTATTTAGTATTTAAAATGTTGATGCTATCATTCTGTAATGTATGTCAGCAGTGACAATATGAAAAACATTCCTTTCAAGAACCCCTATTCTGAGATGGTTACTGTAACGCATGCATGATGTGCAGTCAGTGTACTGTACACTGTTCTCTGCTTACTATGCTGTTTCTCAGCATCTGGAAAAAGGCAGTAGATAGAGATTGCAAGCAAGATTACATGACGGTAAAGGTTTCTAAATGCGTCACAAATGGGAAAGCATGGTGGCGACTGAATGACTAGGTTCTAAAAAGGAGTTTGTTTTATTTCATTACATGGGAGTTGAACATGTAGTATTTGCTGTCAGTTTAAAAATAAGAATTTTTTAAGACGCACAAGCACATTCAGATTTCTGAATCTGATACACCACAGATACCACGTTAGATTATTATTTAGTATTCATATAGCGCTGACATCTTATGCAGCGCTGTACAGAGTATATTGTCTTGTCACTTAACTGTCCCTCAGAGGAGCTCACAATCTAATCCCTACCATAGTTATATGTAGTCTAGACTAAAGCCAATGCATGTATAGTGTAGTGTGTGCATCATAGTCTATGGCCAATTTTTAGCAGGAAGCCTTTTAAGTTATCTGTATTTTTTGGGATGTGGGGGGAAACTGTAGTGCCCAGAGGAAACCCACACAGACACGGGGAGAACATACAAACTCTGTGCAGATAGTGCCCTGGCTGGGATTCGAACTAGGGACTCAGTGCTGCAAGGTGAGAATGCTAACCACTATGCTACCATGCTGCCTGATAAACAATGCAATTGAATAACAGTCTGACAGATTTCCTGTGAGTAAGCAATACTGCATTAGGAGCTAATATTTCATACACTCGTTAGATATATTGCCCCCCCCCCTCTGCTGGTGTGAGCTTGATCCTATCAATTGGTGCATAATGAAGGTGTGCACACATCTTAACTTATGGTGGGGTATTGATCTCATGGATTACTTGCTCTGCTTAAAAATGTTTGCTAAACCACTGTTCTGTCTACTAGTGTTATATATGCTTCTGTGCATGTGCAATGATCATGATCGTGCAATGCACAATAAGTCACATGCGCATTGAGGGGAACTAACTTGTTCTGTCATGTCAAAGATCCCTCACCACAGCAGATACGTGTTAGGATTTCCAGGTTTGAGGAGTGTGCCTCCTAAGAGGATTTAAGGGTATATAAAGAAGATTTTGTTTTATGTAGACCCTAAAGTTGGTACCACCACTAACTCTGGAGGGGTTTGGCGAAAAAGCAGCATGCCATGTTTGTGTTGCTTGCAGCCTTCTGCGTTGACTGAACATATATGGCATACCTCATCTATACTCTTTAAAGGATACCCGAGGGGACATGTGGCATGATGAGATAGACATGTGTATGTACAGTGCCTAGCAGACAAATAAATATGCTGTGTTCCTTTTTTTCTTTCTGTGCCTGAAAGAGTTAAATATCAGGTAAGTAAGTGGCTGACTCAGTCCTGACTCAGACAGCAAGTGACTACAGTGTGACCCTCATTGATAAGAAATTCCAACTATAAAACACTTTCCTAGCAGAAAATGGCTTCTGAGAACAGGAAAGAGATAGAAAGGGACAATAGTTCATAGATTTTAGCTCTGGCATACTTCAATGAATGTGTCATTGAGCAAAAACAATACAACTGTTAAAACTTAAAAAGTAGATTTAAACATAAAATAAAACAGGAGTGTAATGAATAGCGGAGATGCCGCCGCGCGGTCTAGCGGCAGGGCGGCTATCTCCGCGTTCAGACCGGCGGTTTCCGTGCAGCAACATGTGTCTGGATTGCCTGGGCCTTCTGGTGCACACAGATGGAGAGTTACGCGCTTGCACGCGCGCCAGAAGACAGGACCTTTATGTCAGCAGGAGAGGTATCAACTAATCAGGCAGATCAGCTGATCCCGGCTGGACTTCTGATTGGCTGAGTGGCTGGGGCGGCACTGCGGAGCGCCGTGAGTATATATAGTACTTGGTTGGCAGTCGCCGGTTGTCTGTCATTGCGAATACTAACGTGTGAGCACTCAGACCTCAGTCAGATCCTACAGTGTGTTAGAACCAGTTGGAACTGGGAATTTACACTTAGCCAGATTCCGCTTTTGAAGTATAGGATTACTGTGTCATTACTGTGTTATACTTTAGATCAGTCCCGGGGTGTTGAGACCAAGGACCTCACACCCAAGTATAGGATTACTGTGTCATTACTGTGTTATACTTTAGACCAGTTCTGGGGTGTTGAGACCAAGGACCTCACACCCTAGCATAGGATACTGTGTTATACTTCAGACTAGTTCCCGGGTGTCGAGACCAAGGACCTCACACCTCAGACTAGGATTGTGCTTATTTATATTTGTTATGATCTCTGGCTCTGTTGACCTCTCTCTTGCTTCCTGATTCGGTACCTCCGCCCATCTGTCTATCAGTTGCCAAACCTTGCCTGTACCCAGTTACCAAATCAGCCTTCTGTCTCTGTACTTTATCTGCTCGTGTGTTGCCGACCTGGCCTGTCTGACCCTTCTGGCTGTCACTCATCCCTCGAGTGATCAGTCTTACTGTACTACTAGTGACACTAACCCTCCAGGTGTCAAGTAGCTGCAAGGGCTACCTGCTCCTCAGGAAGTCCTTCTTGCAGTTCAGTCAGGGGGCTCTACCCCATAGGAGTCCACTGGCTGCAGTACAATCTGATTCCCAATCCATCAGGGAATACTTGGCTGCAGTAGTGTCTGTATCTCCCGCTCCTCGGGAGATAACCTTTCTTACTGTTGCACCAAACACTTTACCACACTGGTGTCCTGTGTTAAGCTATACTGGTATTATTGGTGATTCTGCAGATCACACATAATCGGGTATTGCGTCTGCATTATTGGTGATACTTCAGATCACCAATAATAAGAGATCCTCTGTGTGCTGACACCAATCGTTACAAGGGGATCTTAAAAAGTCATTTTTAGGAGAAGGAAGATAGATACAATCATTTATTTAATTTGTTTATTTTCGCCTCGGGTGTCCTGTAAGCTCCAGTGCTCAACTGTCGTTATCCCAATAGCCCCACACAACAGCAATAACCATGGTGCTTTGTTATAGGGCGTTTGGTTTGCAAGATAACCCCCACTGCTGACAAGCACAAAATACAAGACAAGACAAGACAAATAACATTTATATTGCGCTTTTCTCCTTGCGGACTCAAAGCGCCAATACTGATAACTAGAGCTGGGGAAATGCGCATCCTTGCCATGTCTCTCTCTATTGTTACCAGGATCTAACCATGTTCTTTTCAAAATGACTTTCCTAATAAGTCCAGTACCTTTGACTGGTCTGTTGTAACTAAGCTGACAGTTAACAGAGTTTTCCTGCACCAATTGGCACTTGAGACAAGACTCACATTAGGTAAGTCAATCAAGCATACAGTAAAGTGTAGTAAGAAGTGGTAATTTATTCAAAGGTTTCTGTGTCTTTACTGAACTTTAGTTTCAAATTGGACATTTAAAGAACCACTATCGCAAAAAAAAGTGTAAAATTGAATATACAAGTATGTGCATATGTATCAAATGTACATTTGTTCCAGTATAAAACACACTGTAATTTTCCTTTTCCCTATGTAGTTGTTACTTACAGTACTCAGTATTATTCTGATTATTGTGTAGTGTTGTTATCTGATTCTAATATTACAGTGTATAATCTGATAACTGCACTACACAATAATCAGATTAATACAATGTAATGCTCTGTAAAAGAATAATGTTTAATAATTCTATGTTGTCATCACTTATAGTAGGTATTCATAATGTGCCAGCTCATGGTCCCCCGGCCATTGGTACAGTATTTTATACCCCAGTAAAGTCGACAGGATGGTGAAAAGAACAATGCCATTAATTCAGAATATGAACACCAATGTATCACCCACACCCTAGCTTCAGCAATATAAAACATGCTATGAACAAGCTTCAACAGTCTGAAACCTCTAGTCTAAAGCCCCATAGCAGCTGGTATGGCTATTGCTATGTCCACTGGCATAACAATAGGCCCTGAAGCCTCTGCCCTCATCCGCTCGAGGCCATTTTGGGGGGCTGGAGGGGACGCAGCATGAGGGGAAAGCTATGCTACAGTTCGGCGGGGAGGGGGGATGGTACCCCCCTTCCCTCACCTCGGGCTCTCCCCTCTGCGCTCCCCTCCAGCTTCAATAAGTGTCCGTGAGCAGCGGCGGGCAGCGGCGGCAGATACATACCTTCCGTGCGTTCCAGCATAGACGTTCCTCTCTCTAGTCTCTGACGCGACTTCCTGTATAAACAGGAAGTCGCGTCGGAGACTAGAGGGAGAAACTTCCATGCTGGAGCACACGGAAGGTATGTATCTGCCGCCGCTGCCCGCCGCTGCCCGCCACTGCTCACGGACACTTATTGAAGCTGGAGGGGAGCGCAGGGGGGAAAGCCCAAGGTGAGGGAGGGGGGGGCCGTCCCTCCTCCCCGCCGAGTGTGGCCATAGCTTTCCCCTCATGCTGCGCCCCCTCCAGCCCCCCAAAACAGACCCGATCGGGCCCGGGGGGGGAGGGGTACGGCCGCTCAGAATTTTTGCAGGGGGCCCCGGTGGGATCTAATTACGCCCCTGGCTATGTCCATTATTCACTCCAGTGCTAAACTCTTCCTGATAGCTATCCATAACCTTCTGACCATAACATCTCATTCTTCTATGCTATTCTGCTATACTATTTCATCAACTTAAAAAAAATTGCACAGCTTTTAGACCCTGAATCTGGAAATAATCATAACGCCAGAGTGGTTAATCCCTGGTCTCAACCCCAAGCATCCTTATCAATAACTGTATAAGTGCTGACATTGGCTCTTTATATACAGTATATAGCCAAGTGCCAGGGCCAGACCACAGCACTGAAACAACCTGCTTCCTCTAGCCACCTTGTACACAATTATTTACATACAGGTACAGATTCTTGCTGTTCAGTTTAATCACCTATCTTGTTGCCTTGAACTCAGGAATGATAAGATTTTCCCTATAATAACACTGATTGGAAGCAGATGATTGGTAACTTGGATATATTGGATGTATTAGCTAAGAGCAATATGCAACTACAGTGGAACCTTGGATTGCAAGCATAATTAGTTCAGGAAAAATGCTCGTAATCCAAAGCGCTAATAGAAACTCAGATGATTCCTTTCACAATCCAAAAACATTTATTGAAAAAAAACTTAATGCAAAGTCCTTTACTGTATAAAGTAAAAATGCATACAGTAAAACAAATCAACCTGCAATTTACTTTTGAAAAAAAATCATGGCTAATGGAAACAAGAGGATGATTGATATTGTGTAGAAAGACTTTCACTATAGCAAACAGAACCATTGCTATCTGTTGGATCACCTCAATCTTTGTGTGTGATTTTAAAGGATATCCGAGGTGATTTATAAAATCTAGCTTTACTTATCTGGGACTCCTTCCAGCCCCTAGAAGTCACATGTGTCCCTTGGCTCAGCTCCGGTCTTCTCCAGGGTCCCACCAGCAGCCTTTGCCGTATCGCCAACCCCCAATGGGTCGGCGTCTTCTGCTCATGTGCGGCGGCGTGCACCCCTCCACGTGAGTACACGCCCACATAATCAGGAGGGTACTGCCTACTGCACAGAAGATGCTGACCCATCGAGAATCGATGACTGCAGAGCTGATATGCTTTAACAAGGAACTTAACCAATGACAGTTGCTTTTGCCTCCTTTTGAGGATTTTGGCTATCATTCATAAAGCATTCCCACATGTGGAAATGCTGAAAACAGCTTACGTTACCGAGCATATAGCAAAATGTGTATTTATAAAGGCTGTTTCCGCATGAAAAGCTACAATTACCGAGCAGAGCGATAAATTACCGCCTTGTACGGTGATTATCTTAACAAATGTAACAAAATGTCAATTCATAAACATTAGAGCAAGCGGTATGCGAACGAGGAATACCGCTCCTTTGGAAGTAGCGATAAGCATGCGAAATATATTTAAGTCAATGGAGACAGACCTCCCAAGCAGCAGCAGTGAGAGCAGCGCACGGAAGGACTCAAGCAGCTTCTCCTGTTACGCCAGCCTACCGACAGCCTAGTTCGAGAAATCACCGCACTGCTATCGCAACTGGCAACATTTTTATGAATGAGCACCCAGAAGCCTAAAATACCGAAAGCGGTATTTTCCCGCACAGATTTTTGTTACCAAACACACTTTTTTTGAATGATAGCCTTTGTGTAAATGTTACATTGTACAGTCACTACTCTTAGATTAAGTATAATACTGCAGCATCAAAAAGAGAAGAATCAATGGCTCAAGATGTGATGTTGTTGTGACTAGCGTATATGTTCTGTACTTGTATATCAAGACGGTTTTTGCTTATCAAGTCAAAAACTCTTGCTTGTCTTATAAAGTGCTTGCAAACCAAGTTATTTGCAATCGTAGGTGTTCCCGCATGCACATTATGAAATCTGTCTGTTAAAACAGAATCTGTCTTGTTGAATGTTTTAAAAATAAAAACATTTTTTACGCACAAATATATCAAAATTGCCTCTACGGTTCTGTCATGAGCTGTTGTAATCCACCTCACTCCCGCTGATGTTAGTTATTAACAGTTCTATAAGATAGCATTATAACAGCACTCAATATTATTACACTCTGTATTCCCCTCCTTATAATTACATTTACTTAGTACCTACCTCCCCTCCTTATTAATACACATACTGCACTTGAGATTGCCTTCAATTTTTTTCATTTTCTTATAGCTTCTCTTTTATTTACCGTAGTACTGTTTTATTTACTTATGTTTGCACATTATTGATTAGGAACATGAGTGCTTTATATCTGTATTTGCTATATAAATATTTGGATTCTTATTTAAACCTTACATCTAAATCGTTTTGTGTTTTTTTACTATAACTCTACTGGTATTCGCCTCTTCCAAACCCCAAGTGTTTTTTTTTATATATATATTTATAAAATTTATATTTTTTACGGCAAACAATAAAAAATATAAATTGTTCAAATAGTCAAAGTCCCCAGACTCCTTCATTAACACTTTGGGGACTGATTTACATTACCCAAACAGGCAGCTCATCAAGTTATTCAGTAGAGTCTCGAGTATCCAGCAAAAATGGGGAAAAAATTGAAAAAACACACTATTTCTCCATTTACATCCATTATAGCTTTACAATAAACAGTGCTAACTATAAGTTGAACCCACACATTTTATTTGCTTATCTATCCTGGTTATAACAATGTTTCAATTATATTCCTAGCACAATGTATGGTGACAATATTGTGTTTAGAACTAAAGGTGTATTTTTTCTGTTTTGCGTTTTTTGCTTTCACATTGTACACTATTGATGATTCCAATTCCTTATTTGCAAAAATAATAGTAATATACCCTTATGGCATACATATTTAAAAAAAACCAAGTTCCTAAGGTAGTAATGTATGTTTCTTCTTTCATATTCTGTCACTTTGTTTCCATTTTAAAAGTCTTTTATTTTGGTACAGAATATGTGAAAATGTAATTGCCTTTGATTCAGTTTGTGACTAAAAAGAATACACAGGACATGGGCCTCAACCCTAAAACTTTCTAAACTCTATTCTACTGCTTATCAGGGTTAAAATGTTACCATATATGTCTCTTGTAGTTTTGCTAAAATTTTCCCAAGGTTGATCATCATTTTGAAAATGACTTTTTATGTTGGATTGAGTTTGTCCCTAACTATTTTTTATGTGACGTGCTCTCAAGATTTAAGACCCACCAAAATGTATTCTACAACTCGGCACGATTAAAATGATACCACATGTGCCTCATTTAGTAACAAACTGGTGGTGCACTCTCCAAAAATACAAGGTCAGTATATATGTTACGGCCAGAACCCGAAGTTTGGCCACTTCTAGTTCTGGCCGGCCACTTCGGGTTCTGGCCGGCCAATTCGCGAAGTGCCCGCTGCGCTGCGGCCAATGTTAGAAACGGATCGTTTACTCTGATATGAATGTATCTTCTGGCCGCAGCGCAGCGGCCAAACGTATTAATTTGTTGCAATTTTTAAGCCGGCGGCAATGTAACGATTCAAGCCGCCGGCTTTTTCATCTGCCTCATCTCTCTCCCTCTCTCTTCTTATGGCCAGCCGGCGGGGGGGGGGACACGCGAGTCCCCCCGGGAGTCGTTCGTCGCAGCAGGGGCAGCAGAGCGGGGAGGCTGCAGACATTGCTTCTGCCAGCACCCGCTCTGCAAGAACGGCAGGCTTCCCTGCCGCGACGAACGACTCCGGAGGGACACGCGTGTCCCCGCCCGGCTGCCCATAAGAAGAGAGAGGGAGAGTGATGAGGCAGATGAAAAAGCCGGCGGCTTGAATCGTTACATTGCCGCCGGCTTAAAAATTGCAACAAATTAATACGTTTGGCCGCTGCGCTGCGGCCAGAAGATACATTCATATCAGAGTAAACGATCCGTTTCTAACATTGGCCGCAGCGCAGCGGGCACTTCGCGAATTGGCCGGCCAGAACTAGAAGTGGCCAAACTTCGGGTTCTGGCCGTAACATATATATGTCCTATTGTCATTAACTGGTTAAAAATAGGCCTTTCTAATAGAGTACTATTCCCTACTCGATATACATACCATGAACTCTGCATTATGCTGGGAATACACCATACATTTTTACCCCCGGTGGATGGGTTCAATAGGTAATTTCCGACATGTCCAATATTCCTTCCTTTCGTTTTTTGAGTCGAATTCTCATAACAATAACAATAATATTTATATAGAGCTTTTCTCCCTGGGGACTCAAAGCACTGTGACCCTGCATTATGCAGTCTCAAAGGCTAGGGAAAAGAGGTGAGTTTTTAGCCTTTTTTTAAAGCTGTCCAGAGAGGGAGCCTCTCGTACTGATTGTGGAAGTGAGTTCCATAGAGTAGGGGCTGCGTAGGAAAATGCCCGAGCACCAAATGTTAAGTGTATCCTGGGAATAACCAGCTTCATCTTGTTGGCAGAGCGGAGGGTGCGTGGAGGGGCATAAAGTTCCAATAGATCCGCTATGTATTTGGGTCCCATGTGGTGTAGAGCCTTGAATGTCAGCAGGCAGATCTTAAAATTGAAGTGAATGGAAAGTGAATGGAAAAAGATAAAAAAAAACGAAGGGAAGATAAGAGAATCGTGCACAGAATCGAGCTCAGAATCGAGCAGAAAAAAAACGATCGGGTGGAAAATTGAGCGGAAAAACATATCGTGTGTACCAAGCATAACATGTTAAAATAAAGTAATTGAAAGTATATTTACGGTACATTGCACAGCAGAGCCCACAAACAGCCTAATAAGTTGACCTGCATTACTGTGAGTACTGCCTCTTATTTTTGCTGGTTGGTTGAGACTGCTGATTTAGTTTACGGTAATTCCAGATAATCAGGACTCTACTGTAATATACAGTTAGTCTCTGAAGTTAAAAAAAAGGTCAGTCTCCATTGAATTTCACTATTTTTACAGCTGCCATGCTCATGAAAAAGATAGAAATAACCCTCATAGTGATATAAGTTCAAAAAGGAATTATAATAAAATGCTTCATTTAAAGTAGAGGAAATCTAATATCAAGAATATGCGGCATGTCTTTAAAACAGACATATACAGTAATACTAATTATGACAGATCTAAACTTCTCACAATCCCCACCATGCTATCAGAAGTGCTTTTATAAGCACTTCTGCAACCTAAAAAAAAATCAGTTTATTAGTTAGGAAACAGGTAGAAAAGCAAGTTTGGTATCTCTCGCAAGCTTCTGACGAGCTTCTACACAGCCACAATTGAATCTGTCCTCTGCTCCTCCATCCTGGTCTGGTATGCTGGCTCCTCTGCCAGCGACAGACACAAACTGCAGAGGGTCTTCAGATCAGCGGAGAGAATCATCGGGAAACCACTCATCTCTCTAGATCAAATCTTCAACTCAAGACTGCGCTCCAGAGCTCAAAAAAATCGCAAATGATCCGTCCCACCCAGGCTTTCGCTTATTCAGTAGACTTCCCTTAGGCCGGAGATTCCGATCCATCTACAACAGGACAACAAGGCACAGGAACAGTTTTTTTCCCTCAGCCGTAAACTATCTGAACAATTAGAACTCCTCCCATGACAAGCGGTGACTGGTAGCAACCTGACTGCACGGCAGCACACTGCATGTACATGTTTTCAAATGTGTGCAATTGCTGTAACTGTATCCTTATATTGTCTTGCTGCTTGCATGTATTTGTATTGTATGTCCTGTTCTTTTTCACACTAGCCCTGTACTTGCCAAACCCAATTCCGGGCACGGCCCAGTCGTGCTTGGCGAAATAAAAGATTCTGATTCTGATAAGGATCTCAGTGACTTTCACATGTCAAGTTGAGATTACTAGATGACTGGGTCAGACCATCTCCAGAAAGGCAGCGGAGTTTCCATGAAATGCAGTATTACCTACAAAAAGCCACAGCATCATAGATGCCCAAAGGCTCACTGCTGTGTATAAGTAGAGATGGCCCGAAAATTTCGCCAGTGGACAGTTCCAAGTGAATTTCGGCTGTTCGCGGTCTCTGCAAACTACGAACATATGGTGTGTTCCACCTGCCCCCTATACATCATCATGGAGCCAAACTTTGTCCTCTTACCTCACAGTCAGCAGTCACATGACAGCCAATCAGCTAGCAACCCCTCCTGGATCCCCCACCCCCCTATCAAAAAGAAGTGGCGGTGGCCATACTGGATTCATTCTCTGCTGGCTGCTAACTGTTAGTGAGGACAGGGTCAGACTTGCTGCAGATAGGTAGAGAAAGCATTAGCTAGGCCTGTGTTCTTGTTCCTTACTTGCTGTCAGGGCCGAGCCGAGGCGGAGGCAAGAGAGGCTCCAGTCTCAGGATGCTGTGTAGGATAGGGTGCACAACTCACTCCCCTATTTTGTATGTGTTTGTAGCAGAGAGAAATAAGAAAAGGGGATACATGGCAGTGACTAGATAACTAGAGATTAAGGTGTGTGTGTGTGTGTGTGGGGGGGGGGGGGGGGGGCTGGGGTGCCTCTTAGTTTAATAACAATCAGTGTACTGGGGTTGGGGGGCTAGGGTTGGAGGGATGGTGGGGCGCACTTTGGTGTCTCAGCCTTGGGTGCTGCAGGACCTTGTCCCAGCTCTGCTTGCTGTGAAAACACCCCAAACAGCCCTATTGAGGGCTAGCACATCGGTCTCCTGTGTTTTTTTGTGTGTGACACTCCACAGCCCACTGACACCCAGAGTTGTGTGCACACTACTGCTGCTGCTACATTAAGTTGCACACACAGTACCACTCCAGTGCATTATTATTTCACTGTATTCTGATAGTACTATTGCATTTCTCTGTGTGTGACACTCCACAGCCCACTGACACCCAGAGCTATGCATAATGTGATTTCTGCCCTTTAGGGATTAAAACACGACTAAACTACTTTTCCATCACTTTTGTGGCCAGAAACAGTCTTTGTGGGTTTTAAAAGTTTTAAAATTCGCCTGCCCATTGAAGTCTATGGCTGTTCGCCGGATTTGCATGTTGGCAAACATTTGCGGAAGTTTGCGTTCACTGTTCACAAACAAAAAATCTTAAGTTTGCAACATCTCTATGTGTAAGGGGGGAAGGGGCGTTGCTAGGATCCTAAGAGATCCGGGGCACTTATGGGCACTATAGCCGGAAAATGGGTGTGGCCTTGTACCATAATGTGTGGGTGTGGTCATGGTTGGAGCCAAATTTACATGAACTTAACAGCAGTCTAAGTAAGCCTGACCAGCAAAATGTTGGTTGAAACCTCCATTATATTAATACAAAAAAATGCAGCATATTATACAAATAGGCACTTAACCTCCTTGGCGGTAACCCCGTGTGTGACACGGAGTAAGCCGCTGGAGGGTGCCACTCAGGCCCTGCTGGGCCGATTTACATAATTTTTTTTTCAAACACGCAGCTAGCACTTTGCTAGCTGCGTGTTTGGTCTGATCGCCGCCGCCCGCCGCCGATGCGCCGCTACCCGCCGCGGATACAGGCCCCCCCCGCATACCCCTTGCGCAGCCTGGCCAATCGCCGCCAGGCTGCGCTATGGGGTGGATCGGGTCTCCCTGTGACGTCACGACGTCCATGACGTCGATGATGTCACTCCATTCGTCGCCATGGCGACGGGGGAAGCCCTCAATGAAATCCTGCTCAGAACGGGATTTCCTTATGGGCAATCGGCGCCGGCGGCGATCGAAGGGGACGGGCGGACGCCGCGGGGAGGGGGGAAGCATGCAGCTAGCGCTAGGCTAGCTACATGCTAAAAAAATAGAAAAGGTGAAAAAAAAACTACCGCGGCTGCGCAGCCGCGGGAATTATACCGTCAGGGGGGTTAAACATAACTAGGCAGAGTTACCTGGCTTCTTTGCTAGTCTGGCTTTCCGCTGGGTGGGCTGGTCTGCCACCAGGTTATCTGGCAGGTCCCCCATAGCATTCACCGACCTTCTAGTGGACCCCCTCCTATGCTCCTACGGGCCTCCCATTGAGGCACTACAACTCCCGGCATGCCCACCCCAAAATAGATCCGAGGCACATGCTACTGATCTTTGGGGCTAGAAACACTTCTGCTGATCCTACAGATGAGTAACTGTGTACACAACCTAGCTGAAACTCAGTCAACAGCCACCTTTGCTGAGAACACAGCAGCCCCCGACCCTCCAGCACCTCAGCCAGCCTGGTAGATCCCTTCAGCTGAGTGGTGGTTGAGATCATTGTTCTCCACAGTTAACACACCCATCATTTGACGTCACTCCTGCGCCACTGTGTTGCCCCGCCCCGCATAACAACAGAACACATCGCTAGCTTGCAGGCTAATGACTTATCTGTACAGCCTCAGCCCTGCAATGTCGCCGGAGGAATCGGTTCCTGATCCCCACCAGGCAGCATGCCTCATACGTGTTTGCAAGGCTTTACTATAGCACATACTGCTAAGACACTTTATGCTGATCATGAGATTAAGATCACAGAATACATCACAACTTGGCACCAATGCAGGTAATTAGCTGATTGTCCTGAGGAGGTGTGGTGACACGCGAAACAGCTCTCGACACAGGTGGTTGTTTTTAACCTGTAATTTTGCACCATGTTAACTAAAAGTGTTCCTGAATCAAGTGCCGGAATCCGTTCTACTTTTTTGATAAGTTAATTAGTGGAAGACTGATCAGTGTGCCCATGCTAACAATTGAGAAAACAAAGTCCACTTTCCCCAGCGCATACCAAACAAAGAATGGATTCATTGAAAATCTATGCAGCTGACACACTATGCAAATAACAAGTGACTCCTATATTATGTTTTACAAAAGTGTTAGTAAGCCACCTCTCAGACCACCACTGCCCCTCGGGCATCCAGCAAAGTAAAACCGTGTCTCCTTCCATGATAATATAACCTTAGTATTCTGAAGTCAATGCATTTCGGTTCATATACTGTATATGTCAAAAAGACCACATTGGTGACATATTTAAACTACAGGTGCACTCTAGTGCAAAGGAATGAGCGTTTTCCACAAACAAATGCTTTTCTATTCATGAGACCAGCATTTCCTACACATAAATGGCATCATGTACCCACCACCGACACCCTGTGGTCTAAATCTCACCGAGTCAGTTGGACTACCATAACAATAGTCATGGGCGTGTGTGGGGCATTATGTAACCTATTGGTTACTCTACAGCCACTCTTCAGCTCAGTGCTAATAACTAGAGCTGCTCAAATCCGATCCAGGAGACATCTGGATAGTTGCTATCCGGATATCTCCCAGTAAACCTGTGTGGGGTCAATCTTACCTGTCTGAGGTCTTCTTCGTCCGTCCCTCAGCGCCTCCCACGATGCCCTCCACGTGCGTCACATGATTACAAACACTTCCTCCTTCAACCCGGAAGGAGGAAGTGTTGAAGGAGGAAGTGTTTGTAATCATGTGACCGCCGCTTGGACCGCATCGTGGGAGGCGCCGAGGGACGGACCAAAGAAGACGTCAGACAGGTAAGATTTCCCCCCTCCCGCCCAACCCGGACAGGTTTACTGGGAGATATCCGGATAGCAACTATCCGGATGTCTCCTGGATCGGATTTGAGCAGCCCTACTAATAACAACTGAATTGCGCAATGCGCATCTCCATGTTACCGACAGAGGTTCCTACTTACCAGTTTTATTGCAGCACACGTGATTCATCAGGGGATGAAACTGGTTGGGGAGGAGCCTCTGGTGGCAACATGGAGACAGCAGAGATGACAAAGGGACATCATCCCAAATAGTCAGACCGTGCAGAGGTAGAGCCTGCCGGCACAGTATCTCAAAGCCTGAATTCTATCTGGGAAAGTGTGAGTAAAACTTTTTATACTTTAAAATATATTTTGCTATGAACCCTTTATTATACCATCCTGAGGTAAACTGTTATTAGCACTAAGGGCTCGTTCACACCTAGGGCGTTTTTGCCCTTTTTTTTAAGCCCTAAAAAGCTTGTGCAATGATTCGCTATGAGAGTGTTCTTATCTGAGCGGTTCTTTTCTGTACCATTTTCTGAGTGTTTTTGCTCAATAGACGGTATAGGGAACTCGCAACGCGCTTGAAAAAGCGCTTTGTATAGCAATTTCCCCAGTGCGTTGATGAATAAATATATTGTATTTATTCATTTCCCGGTCAAGGAGTTCAATCCCTGACTTGTGTCAGCATCTGCGATTGCGATTTTAGATGTGAACAAAGCCTAACTGATGATTGACAAGCAGGGCCGGGCCAAGGCAGAGGCGGGAGAGCGCAGTGTAGGAGGGACACACAACTCACTCAGCTATGATTCCTCTATTGTGTTTGAAGCAGAGAGAAATAAGAAAAGGGGATTCATGGCAGTGACTGTAAGCCAGATAACTAAAGATTAAGGTGCTGGAGGGGTTGGGGGCCCCAGGGAACCTTTTAGTCTAATTGCAATCAGTGTGTGGCAGCTGGGATGGGAGGGATGGGGGGCGCTCTTTGGTGTCTTAGTCTTGGGTGCTGGAGGACCTTGTCCAGGCTCTGTTGACAAGAGAGAAGTAACCAGGAGGTGACAGGGACATACTGAATGCCCCGCCTTCTTCGCCCGTGACCATTATTACGGTGTTGCGCACATTAGGCATGCGTTGCGTTGGGTACAATGAAGCATACAGTCAATAAAAATGATGCTTCCCTTCTACTGTTGACGTGTGTGTTTAGCGGTAGCGCCTGCATGCAGTGCATTAACATACCGCAATCTATTATACCTCAACGCTCCCGTCGCACTGTGAACATCACATAGGTGGTGCTTTGCAGTGCGGTAAAAGCAATACAAAAGTGGCCGGTGCAATGCACCACTGTGAACGGAGCCTAACAGTAACTATAACCGTACACGAACACTAACCTTCCTTGATTCAAAACTCAGCTGCAAGCTACATTAACATAATAATTCTACTTTTGCACAATTTAAAACGTATTATATTGATTTTTCTTACATGTTCTAAAAGTACCTGAACCTTTCGCTCATACAGCCTGATTCATCAAGCTGCACTGCTTAGCAGCACAGCTTAATGTGAAGGAGCGCCCTGCTTTGCCTCCCTTACATAGCAGTGCTCGCTGCTATGTAAGGAGCGTGCCTTCCTTAGTTATGCGCATTGCGTACAAGGCAACGTGCGTAACTTTAACTGCAGGCGGTCCTTTGAAGTATTGTTACCGCAATAATTCACTGGCGGCCACTGCTATGTTCATTTACTTAGTTACAATTATGTAATTTAACAAAATAGCGGCCGTTAGCGAAGTATCGCAGTAATGATACTTCACAGAACCGCCCACAGTTAAAGTTACGTGCAATGCGCATAACTAGGGAAGGCATGCGCCTCTGCCTCTAATACTTTTAGCCATAGACCCTGAACAAGCATGCAGCAGATCAGGTGTTTCTGACATTATTGCCAAATCTGACAAGATTAGCTGCATGCATGTTTTTGGTGTTATTCAGACAATACTGCATCCAAATAGATCAGCAGGGCTGCCAGGCAACTGGTATTGTTTAACAGGAAATTAATATGGCAGCCTCCATATCCCTCTCACTTCAGTTGTCCTTTAAAACAGGTCATATGCTGCTACTGTCCGGGGAAACGAAACTGTAATCAAGGAATGTTGTTTTGTATGCCTCATGTTAACACACAGCTATTTACATGATGTACTTAAGGATGTAAATGAGTGTTTCTACATAACCTTCACAGTATGAATCCTGTTGGACGAGTATCTTTTTTTAGAAAAATGGTTGGACTGTCAATAGTGACAAGATCTCATTCTTACAATGGGACAAGTATTCCTGTGCTTACTGGCTAAGCATACAGACATACACAAGTAAAATCAATATAAAAGATTACATAACTACTGCTTTTCAAGAATATGTGAGTGCGCTACATACGTTTCAGTGTCTAACTATAGGGCCAGTTTCCAATAGTGATGAATGCTACACAAATCTGCAGCATTTCTGCCTATTTCTTAAAGGACTTGCTGTTCAAATCGCACTGTGGTGCAACTCTGGACCAAATATTGCAGTTTTTTGTAGCGAATCCCTATAAGGGATCTGGATGCGTACTCATATCACTACATGTGCCAGCGTAAAGGTAACCTTAAGTCAGGGGGAAAAATTAGTTTAACTCACCTGGGGCTTCCCTCAGCCCCCTGCAGCTGATCTGTGCCCTCGCAGCCCCGCTCCGATGCTCCTGGACCCCGGATTCGCATAGGGGGTGCTATTGTGGCTGGGAACGCGAAGAATCACTTGCGTTCCCAGCCTGTCGGCCGGTGACGGCGAAACCGGAAGTCGCCGCCGGCGGGTCCAGGAGCATCGGAGCGGGGCTGCGAGGGCACCGATCAGCTGCAGGGGGCTTTTTTTCCCCTGACTTAAGGTTACTTTTAAAGGAAACCTGAGAATGCAGAATGCTCCCAGCCACGTAAGAGCAAAGGGAGATTGCGTTCGGCTGGACTGCGCCTGCACCGACTTGGACTCACCCCGACTGAAGGACTTTCTGGGGAAAATTGTAGAAGATCCAGGCAATGCAGGAGGTCAGCAAGGGAGAGATCAGCCTGGAGGGGGTTGGAGGAAGCCCCAGGTATGCATAATTTTTTTTATATCCCCCATCTCAGGTACACTTTAAGGCTTGTATACATGCTCTGTGTACTGTACAAAGGAGAGGTGAGGAGGGATACAAGCACGCCACTTTTGCCAGGCAGGATTGTAAACGAGTTTATGATACATGACAACACTGTAGATTTTTGGTAAAGATCTCACAGATAGAGCATCTCAGCATGCATACAAGCCTGTAAACGAGGCGTTCCTGCCAACTCAATTGCTGCTAACAGAGCTAGCATTGTCATGGGAAACATTCTAAAGCTAGCCACACATTAGCAGACTGCTACCTGATGTGGAAAAAAACAATCGATCCCTCTTAATCATCATTAAAAGGTCAATAGCAGCCAAAATGTTTGACCACCCCTAAGCCTGGTACACACCAGCAGTTTTGATTAGGAAATGATTGGCCAATTTTACCACATCCATGTGGTATGAGAACTTAAAGGGAGTCTGAAGCCTTTTTTTAAAATAAAAAACAGATAGTCACCTTAGGAGAGGGAGGGCTCTAGGTAAGTGAAACTATTTTTTTTTTCAATTTAGGTTTCCTTTAAGAGCTAATGATTTCTCAAAGAAAAGTTTGATAAAAGAAACAAAAAAAAGATTTAGGTAGGTAATAAAGACCGCTAAAAACTGGAAAAAAAAAGTTCTGTTTCAGCTCCTGCTTAATGTAGTTCTAAAAATATAGCTTAGCCAAATTTGTATTATTTATATAGTGCCGACATCTTCCACAGCGCTGTACAGAGTATATTGTCTTGTCACTTAACTGTCCCTCAGAGGGGCTCACAATGTAGTCCCTACTGTAGTCTTATGTCTATGTATTTATCATGTTCATGTATGTATCATAGTCTAGGGCCAATTTTTAGGGGGAAGCCAATTAACTTATCTGTATGTTTTTGGGATGTGGGGGGAAACTGGAGTACCCGGAGGAAACCCACACAGCCACGGGGAGGACATACAAACTCCTTGTTGTTGTTGTTGTGTTTGATGTTGACCTGGCTGGGATTTTAACCGGGGACCCAGCGTTGCAAGGCGAGAGCGCTAACCACTACGCCACCATGCTGCCCAATATACTGTATTTGCCCAATATATTAGCCAAATAAAAAGCTTATCTCAACTTATCTCAACTTAGTGTGCAGTTTCATCTCCTGTTTTTTTCTTGGGTGCAATAAACACTGGTTCGGCATATTGCTGCTCTTCTGTGCTGTATCTGTGCTGTATCATCTACCTCAAGACACTGCAGCAATGATGTAGATGATGGCCATGCTAGTGTGACGCACTCTCAAGTTAAACTTTGATACATTATTAACGGGGGGCTGATTGCACAATGCACACTAGATCAATGTCGTAACTCGCAACTACCAGTAAAATTGCCAACACACAAAAATGTTTCCTCTAGTTAGTGAATATGCCCAAAGGGGTTAACATGCTAGGTAGCGGTTAACACTTCACTGGCTGCAACAGGAGAAAAATAATTTTTAATATTGTGCCACTATTTGGCACATTTTTTTTTTTAACTTTGTCAACTTTTTCCCGAATGTTTAATGAATGATCGCTGCTATTTGCTATATCAGCAATCATTTAGTGCACATGCATAAGCATACTGGAGCGGTATTAGAGCAGAACAGAGGGGGCTTTCGGGCGTGAAAATCACATCCGAGAACCTCAGTGGTTAAAGAACCAGTATTTACTATATATACTATATATATAAACTATACTATATACTAGCAAAACATTTTAAAATGTAAAATACATACACTTAAGATATGTATATGTCCCAAGATAAAATGTACCATGCATTACTTATTTCCTTTGTTGCTGCTTTTCAGTAGGTTGCAAAAATGTAATACTGGGAATACACGGCTTGATTCTGAGATGATAAGATGGTTAGATAGATCATTTTTGACATGTCCGATCACCGTTCGATCGTTCTGACGCTCGATTTGTCATTGAAGTGAATAGAAAAAAGATAAGAAAAACGAGCGAAAGATAAGGGAATCGAGCGGGCAAAACGATCGGGCGCAGAATCTGACAGTTTTAGAATTATTTCAACATTCTCCGTATTCTCTTTCTATTCAAAAGCACTTTCTGAAGTTGCTAGGGAAGGTGGAGCACTGCTCTCGTCCCGATTTGATGTGCCTTGGTCCATCTGGTAGCACTCATTGCATTGTATGCAGACAGAATATCTTGACAAAGAAGGGTTGGCTTTGAAACGTTGCAGATACGTGCGGGTTTGCCTGATAAGAAATAAAAGAGCATAATACTATCTGATGGGGCCGGTCTCTCCTTCTACGATAAAGCACTTTCTGAATAAATAGTGTGCAAGTGAGTTGGAATCCTTTCCAGGGAGAGCTTGTTAAGAATAAAGGTAATGCTTAGAATCTCCCATGAGGAAATGGAGTAGTTGAAAAACCTTTCAGATTTTTACTACCTACTGTAAGTGACATCAACGTAGTAAAAAAAGAAAATTATAGTGCATTTTCTATTTATGTCTGCTTATAATAATACATGGTGGCAGTCTGATTTAACCTCCTGAGCGGTATGGACGAGCTCAGCTCGTCCATCACCGCCGGCGGCTGCCGCTCAGGCCCTGCTGGGCCGATTTTCCTCAAATAAAAAGCAGCACACGCAGCCGGCACTTTGCCAGCCGCGTGTGCTGCCTGATCGCCGCCGCTCTGCGGCGATCCGCCGCGAGCAGCGGCGAAAGAGGGTCCCCCCAGCCGCCCGAGCCCTGCGCAGCCGGACCAATCAGTTCCGGCCAGCGCTAAGGGCTGGATCGGATGCGGCTGACGTCAGGACGTCGGCTGACGTCCATGACGTCACTCCGCTTAAAGCCAAACAAGGAAGACTGCTCATTGCGGCCTTCCTTGTTTATTCTGGGCGCCGGAGGCGATCGGAAGAACGCCTCCGGAGCGCCCTCTAGTGGGCTTTCATGCAGCCAACTTTCAGTTGGCTGCATGAAATAGTTTTTTTTTAATAAAAAAAAAACCCTCCCGCAGCCTCCCTGGCGATCTCAATAGAACGCCGGGGAGGTTAAACAGATGGGTAATGGCTGGTCTGAAGGAATTTAAGTGCTCATGTTTTCTCATTTAAATAGTTTACCCACAGATCTTCCCTTCATTAACATATCAATAATGTAGTAAGATAATTATTATTGAATCATGCAAATCAGTGCCACCACAAGCATCAGTTTGGTTGAATGTATTGATCAGACATGCTGGGAAATCTCGGGCCGACGTTGTGGATCAGGTGCTTGGCAGTAAAGGTGTGCGATATGGGAACGAGCCATGAACGTGGCAGAACCTCCACCGCTGTCCCATCAAATGTAAATGTGCCCCCTGCCCAAACATTTCTACTTTACCTACCCGCTGTCATCTGCCATGGTGCTCATGCCGGTAGCCACATGGGGCGGCAATGTGGAAGCACAAGATTGATGGGCACTGAGACAGGCTACAGCGGAAAGGTAAAGTATTTTCTTTTGATCAGATTTGATCAGAGAGAGATCTGTTTCTTGGCCGAATCTGCCCATGCGTGCTAGATGTATGGGCACCTTATGCTTGACTAAGGAAAACATAAAGATATAGAGACCTGGAAATACAGATCTAGTCATATTCAGCTCAAGTTATGTAAATGTAATCAGGGCAGCATGTTTGCTAACTAAATGGCACTCTGGCCTTGTAGTTCTAGAGTACTGGGTTCGCAATTCTGACAAGGACACTATTGGAGTTTGTATGTTATTATTATTTATACTAGTAGACCTAAGCCCATTTAAAAAACGGGCTCTAGGTCTCTGTGACACTGCTGCCACCGCCGCATGTTAGTGCACATGCGTGCGCACCCGCCAGCCACACGTGTACCCGCCCACCGCGCACACGCCCGCCCAGCTTCCTGGCCCCGTCCTCCTGAGCCAACGCTGTCCGTGCTGCACATGCACAGTGGCGCAAACACACGGACACAGGGACAGGATGACACAAGGACAGTTAGGGTTTTATTCGGCAGATTCGATCCCTTTGATTGAATGTCCCAACATGTCCATCTGATCGTATTTTTGATCGATTTTCTGCCAAAATTGATCAAAATTATAGATCACTCAAGACGAGAGATCTAATTTAAAAGGGGGCAGGGTGCAACAGTAGTGGCGGTAGATCAACTGACGGACCATTCAGGTCTCCCCCCAAGTTTTAATATTGCTCCAACGGGGCTCTGTTTTGATGCAGAGTGCTCGCAGCAGAGCGCACTCACCTGTCCATCTGGTGTGCCCTGTGTCTTTCTGTCTCCATATCCTTACTGGAGACCTGTTTTTTGTGATTCTGGGGCATGTCATGTAACTATGGCGGATAGATGAGTGCACTCTGCTGAGAGCATTCTGCCAGGGTCTGGAGCACTATGATGGGGAGACCTGGGGATCCTCCATCAGCCAGCCCAGGTCTGCAGAAATCTATTAAAATCATTTTTCGATCAGCGAAGGATCTGTTTTTTGTCCACATTGGGTGGCCATCTGCCAGTAGATAGCCGCCTTTAGTGATAGTTAATGATAAGGATATGTACTCTGTAAAGTGCTCTGGAAGATATCAGCTTTGCATGAATACATAATGATAATTAAAATCTACCCTATTAAAAACATAGTAGTAATAGTATATGCCTAGCTTAAGTCAGGGTTATCATTTACGCCCTCTAATTAGCTATATAGCGTTTCCAAATAATGCAATTAATTTCTCAACACAGCACACTTAATTGTAGTGCCTTTTCAGTGAAGCTTATTAAACAGTGCTCACTACTGTATATAAAACACATAAGTGCATGATGAAAGTAATTAAATATAATTAAGACTTTTAATTACTAGAAAGCCTCATGCTTTTCTGAAGACATTGGTTAGACCTTTGGATTTCAGACTTTTGTTTTTGGACATCAATCAATATTTTTTTTGTTCGAAAACTTTTTTAAACCATTTTATCAGAATGCAGATTTAAAAAATAAGTCAATTCATTCAAGGTGATGTGGTATTAAACAAGCCCTTTCTTAAGAAACCATTAATAGTCCCTGAGATTGTATAGGTTAGCACCCACTAGATCAGAATATTGAACAGAGTTATAGTCTCGGGATAAAGGTCCATACACACGCTCTACAAAGTCACTCAAAACAAACAACTTTGTGGAAACAACTTTACCGGTGACAAAGACAAACTACAAGTGTTTCCAACAAAGTTGTCCACACACTAATATTACAAATGACCAACTAATTCAGGGATGGCAAAACGGTCTATCGAGGGCTGAAGTCTTCACACATTTTTGACACAGCTCAAATTAATTGATGGGTCTGAATCAGGAAAGGTGTGCTCCATCAGGCAGAACACATTACTTTTTTTCTCAGTCCATCCCAAACACTGGCATGGATCTGGCCCTCCAAGCCTGGAGTTCGATACCTGTGAACTAATTTAAATACTCTGCATGCAAGTGGGAGCAACAATATGTGTGCATTCCATAGACAAATGTCATTTAAACCACATTGAACACTTTGCCAACTGCACGATATCTGTCCAACAGTGATCTGAGTTGATCCACCGGATGGATTGGACAAATTGCCGATATCGTGGCCTGTCATCAATTGGCTACATTTTAACACGATTGTTGTCTGATCAGGCAAAATGTGTCATTCATCGAACGTTTCTTTTGTTGAGTCTGTATATATAGCTTAAAGAGGAACTCCAGTGAAAATAACATAATGAGCAAAAAATTATTTAGTCAGTGTTTTCCCATTGTAAATTCTTTCCTCTCCCTGATTTACATTCTGACATTTATCATATGGTGACATTTTTACTGCTGGCAGGTGATATCAGTGGAAGTAGCTGCTGTTTGCTTTTTTTAGCAGTTGGAAACAGCTGTTATTTCACACAATGCAACAAGGCTCCCACAGTGTGATATCAGCACCATGGTCCTGACATCACACTGTGGGAGGGGTTTCAACACAGTATCAGCCATACAGAGCCCCCTGATGATCAGTTTGAGAAAAGGAAAAGATTTCTCATGGGAAAGGGGGTATCAGCTACTGATTGGGATGAAGTTCAATTCTTTGTTACGGTTTGTGTTTAACAGACATCCGAAAGTGGACAAAAGTCCACTTTAAATATTAACTGTTCGCATGAAATTTACTTGACTAGGTTATACTATGAGTAGGTGGCATCTAGCAAGGACCATAATTATGGTGGTATTATGAAATGGTATATGATATTGAAACCAAAATACATTAACACCTATGTTACGTTTGATACGTGGATAAAAACAAAGGTCTTAAATACTGACAGAATGATGTACAGTATGTACAGTAACACCATGAGAGGCAAAAAGGGTTTCAACTTAAGTTGTACAGGAGTCCACCTATATCAACAACCTTTACGAAATCTCCAGTCACCTGAGCCACTGGAGTAACCACTGGCCAGGGACATAGGACTGAGTAGCACACTCAGTCCTATGTCCCTGGCCAGTGGTTACTCCAGTGGCTCAGGTGACTGGAGATTTCGTAAAGGTTGTTGATATAGGTGGACTCCTGTACAACTCAAGTTGAAACCCTTTTTGCCTCTCATGGTGTTACTGTACATACTGTACATCATTCTGTCAGTATTTAAGACCTTTGTTTTTATCCACGTATCAAACGTAACATAGGTGTTAATGTATTTTGGTTTCAATATCATATACCATTTCATAATAACTTGTAATCACTGTGCTAATTGAAGACTACTCACTCTATACATAGATAGGTATATAGTACATTGCTGATTTGTGTTTATTATAATTGATGGTTCCTACAACATGGCCTTTGGTGATGTAACATAACATGATTTTAATGGATAAAATATTCAATAAATAATTCAGTTAATTATATTTACATAATTGTGGAACCTACTCAAAATTCATAATAAACTTCTGTCACCCCTTAAAACCCCATTGTATGGGCAGCACGCCCATACAATGGGGTTTTAAGGGGTGACAGAAGTTTATTATGAATTTTGAGTAGGTTCCACAATTATGTAAATATAATGAACTGAATTATTTATTGAATATTTTATCCATTAAAATCATGTTATGTTACATCACCAAAGGCCATGTTGTAGGAACCATCAATTATAATAAACACAAATCAGCAATGTACTATATACCTATCTATGTATAGAGTGAGTAGTCTGCAATTAGCACAGTGATTACAAGGGGGGAAAGGAAGGTGGGGGAAGGACTAATATCACTCCGTATGTAAAGAATAGTCCAATGCTGATAAGACTGTTGCTGACACTTGTTTGCGGGAAGCTCTGTTTCTTCAGAGGCAGTATTACTAGGTTCTGCTCTGTGTTAATACACACTGGTGGGTCATGACCACTCAGAGGGGTGCTATAGTTCTCAAATATGCAGTAGACTGGAGGGCCACAGTTTGTTATTGAAATATACCACTTGGATAATAGTAAAAGTCCCATGTCATAAAGTGGCACACCGAGCCATGTGAATTAGTGTGTCCTATGCCTACTGGACCATTCCCTGCATCTCTTAGTGACTAATGACAAGTAAGAGGAAGTAGATTTTTCTGTGATTGCAATTTTTTTGCGTTTGTGATTTTCAAGTGATTTGGAAGCAATTTTTGGCACAAATGTGATTTTATAGAGATTGTTTTGGAGTGATTTTTGAGTGATTGCTTTTTTTGTGGAGAAGTCAACTAAAGAAGGACAGTCACCCAGGATCAATATAAGATGAGGATGCCAAATAATATTTTTTTTTTCTATTAATACAGTTCATGAATATTGCAGTTCTTGCACATTTTAATGTATATGTTATGCAACGCACCACTGTGAATCCAGCCTACGTGAGGAGTTCACCGATGACGTAACCAAGGAGCTTGCCCCCCCTCCCCCGAGGCAGAGGCGAGAGAGGCTCCAGCCTCAGGGCGCCGTGTAGGAGAGGGCGCACAACTCACTCGGCTATCTGTCCCCTATTATGTTTGAAGCAGAGAGAAATAAGAAAAGGGGATACATGGCAGTGACTGCAATCCAGATAATTAGACAGTAAGGTGTTGGGGGGGTTGGGGACCCTGGGGTGCCTCTTAGTTTGATAGCAATCAGTGTCTGATGACTGGGGTGTGAGGGATGGGGGGCACCCTTTGGTGTCTCAGCTTTAGGTGCTTGTGGACCTTGTCCCGGCTCTGGGGACCCCAGTGCGAGTTTTACACTCTATTGATATGGAGCCCCAAAACCTACTAAGGCGACCTGCAGTGTTAGTGAGGTGTAATCAGAGTAAGGGAATAGCTTGTTAAAGATTACCACTATTCAATGCACATATAGAGGTGGTCATTATCAGCACAGCACCAACAAAAAGCTAATGAGATGGATGAAGGAGGACGCGTATGATCACAAGCTCTGCATCCCCTATTGCTACGCCACTGGAGTTCACCCATTTCTTTATCCCCAGCCCCTCCGGAGATTGAGATGATTTAAAATTTAATTTTAAAAAACGTCATAGTAACAAATGTAACAAAGATCAGCACAATCAATTTACCAACATCCAAAAATAATGACCCTTTAAATAAATGAAGTACTATCGCCTCATTTGTTACCCATTTAAATGTATTCCTAGGAAAACGTTCCTTTTACTATACAAATAGAAATAGTCAGAGGTTTTGCTTACCGGTTGCCTGTAGACGCTTAACCAGTTTTTCCATAATACCACCTTGAGCTGATGTAAAAATGAAGCCATTGTTCCTTTAAGTTAATATCCCAATAAGAGTCCTAAATAAAATAAATAGAATCTAAAAGAGAGTAGAAAAAGTGTAGCCTGATCCGAGCTTCCTATTCTTGAAGCTGACATGGCAGAAGCTAGCTAGAAAGCATATCTTTCCATTCCAGATGGAAGAAATCTCAGAGGTCCTGATTAAGTCTTTGTTGAGACAGAGAGATTTCGTTGCTAGTTGCCCTGCTTGTTGCTCGTGCTAACTTAAGTGAAAGGACAGATGCTACTGATTCACAGAAGAGCCTTAAAAACACACCTTTCTGTCTCCCCTCCCCTTTCTTTGCTACAACACAGCACAACACACCTAGCTTCCATTCAGTGACACCTGTCAGACTGAGGAAACAACATAGCCTGTGACTAGAAATAGCTAATGGCTGTGAGGAAGGGGATTTCTTTGTTTTCTTTCAACATCTTTTTATTGTGGAAAACATTCAGACTTACCATATTAAATTAACAACTTATATTTTATATCCATCCAACTTTTTTTATAATAAAGGAGATTGCCTTACCAAGTTTTAAATTATAAATTGTATTATTTACTGAAAGGTCTAAAATACAAACTTGTAAAAAAATTGTAGTCATAAAATGATTTGCCTTCCCACAATAAAATGGAATAACAGTAAACTAATCATTTATACCGTGAAAATCATGCAATGTTGATTGTGCAGTCCTTTGTAGATTATACTGACTTCCTTGTGTGATACAATGACTTAAGATACAATATAAGTAAAAGGAATGTGTTCCTAGTCACATTTACAGGAGTAGAGAGAGTATGACATTCCACTTACAGTATACTGTAAAGAAGGCTTGCCTTACCATGAGGCTAGTCAAGAGCAGCCTCAGGCAGCAACACTACTGGGGGGAGGGGAACAATTTTTTTTGGACATTCATGGGGGGGTTCATTTTAGAGCTTGCCTAATGGTGGCCACACGTTACAATTTTTAAGTTCGATTTTACCCTAATTAGATTAAAACAATCAATTGTGTGAAAAATCGAGAGAAATTTTTGGGGATCAATAAATTCCATTGAAATTGTCATCTTTTTTTCATTAAAATCAATCGGAAAGGTTCGAAAAATCCGATCAATTTTGTTAGAAATTGAATGGCGTGTGGAAGGTTGTAGGAAAGTCATTCAACCTAATACATTTTAAGTGACACATGAGATAGGATGTATTTCTTCACTGTAATAAATGTAGTGTTGTTGATTAAGATAATTGAATACAATTAAAATAAATGAAGACTAGATTTGTTAATGTAACGTACATTTTCTAAGGTTGTTTGTGTTGTGTGCCTTTATACATAGCAGTGATGGCACAGAGAGCACCCCATACACATTTATACATGAAAATGTATATATTTATTACATTTAATTTAGATCTTTTAATTGGATTGTTGAATCAAAAAAAAAAATAATAATGGCCACATTAAATAATAGATAGACGGACAGACAGACAGACAGACAGAGAGACAGGCAGGCAGGCAGGCAGGCAGACAGACAGACAGACAGACAGACAGACAGACAGACAGACAGACAGACAGATAGATAGATAGATAGATAGATAGATAGATAGATAGATAGATAGATAGATAGATAGATAGATAGGGAGGTAGACAGATTAAATATTGTTCTTACCATGTACACTAATTGTTTGCATTCATACACATGTATAAGTATCCTGTAATTTGAATTGTGCAACCAGCCTGGAACACCAACTACCGGTAATAGCTGTTACATTAGCTGCTGCATGCCATGTCTGAATATATTGTTATTATTGTATTTATGAGCACCCATTATCACCAAGGGTGCTCGGATACCCCTTGAATTGATCCGGATCTGGATACCCAGATATCCGGATCTGGATCGGATATCCGAATCCGATGGTTTAGATATCCGCCGTCATGCGGATATCCGAACATATTATCCGGGCTATCCGTGTGGATTCGGATATCTGGATAGAAAAACGGAAGAGCCCTTTAAATTGCTTTAAAAACTTTTTTTAGGGTAAATGAGGCATGTAGCATCATTATTTTTTAAAGGGGAACACTAATTGATGATGTGGGGACTTAAAATTCCCCCCCACCCCCCCAAAAAAATGGCTGTCAATTAACATTAGGCCTAGATTCCAGACAGCGGTCGTGCAGCCCACATTGTGTCCAAAGTCCAACCGCACAACTGGGACATGACAATTTTCAGCCAAGACACCTCCAAACAATTATGCAGCAATTGTGTTTTGGGTTAAATATAGGTGGTATCAGTGGCCTGTGGCACCCTGGCCTGGCGGTGGGAGCTGCACAGGCAGCAGGAGCAGGGCAATGCAGCAGCAGCAGGTGTAACGTGTGCCAGGAGCATGCCGGAAGTGGCACGTGGCTATTGGCACTTAGCACGTGTCACTTGGCACGTGTCACTTGGCACGTGTCACGTGGCACTTGGCAAGTGCCACGTGATGCGTGCCAAGTGCCACGTGCCAAGTGCCACGTGACACGTGACAATACTGAAGGCATATACCTATCTAACCTATACTGCAGACATATACCTATGTAACCTATACTGGGGGCATATACCTATGTAACCTATACTGGGGGCATATACCTATGTAACCTATACTGGCGGCATGTAGCTATTTAACCTATACTGCGGATATATACCTATCTAACCTATACTGGGGGCATATACCTATCTAAGCTATACTGGAGGCATATACCTATCTAACCTATACTGAGGGCATATACCTATCTAACCTATACTGGGGGCATATACCTATCTAACCTATATGAGGGCACCTACCTATCTAACCTATACTGGGGGCAACTTTATGGGCTACCTATACTAAGGTGGGACCTATAGTTGGCTACCTATACTGCGGGCACCTATACCTATCTCCACATTGGGGGTGCACGCCTCGCCCTGGGTGCAATTTAGCCTAGAAACTGCTATTATTTGGCTCCACCCACATCATGTTTTGGCCATGCCCATTTTTTGCCGTTTTGAGTTGTGGCTATCTATTTTTCAGAAGTGGCGCGCGGCTTCTATCGTGGATGGGGGCCTCAAGTTATGGACTGCTTGGGGCCACCAAAACCTTAGCTGCACCCCTGTTTCTGAATCCATTCTGCATCCAATCTGCGTGTAGTGGAAACAGGCCCTTACTGTAAACCTGTCAACTGATCTTCAAAGGGGAACGCATTGCTTTTTATTGTAAAAAATACCTTAATTTACTGGATAATGGATTAATAGCTTCACTTTTGCTCCAATTTCCTTTTCATCTGTCTTGATTTATCATCCCCATTATTTTGCTTACTTACTGAACTGACCCTGACTCAACAAATCTGCTTACAAAGTGTGGCTTCAGTAACAATTGTGTAATCTATTTTGTGCAGATTCACATTTTAGTATTTCTGTATATGTATTTCCATCTGGGCTTAGTTACCAATGGCTTACAGCATAGGTCACACTCTAAAGGGTTTACAACCTGCAGATAATGCATGTGTCTCAGGTCAAAGACATCTGATCTTGTGACTGACAAGAGCTGGTAAATAATTATTGAAAATGGGCAAACCCAAGGCATCTTTTCAGACGCATAAATGAATTTATTATTCATTTATTCAGGAGATGTTACAAAACCAGGTACAGGAGTACTAGCAGGGCCCTTGTTCAAACAACATTATCAAGTAATATCTTACCCCGAATGACATAAATATGCAGTATCAGCATGTCCCCAAAATAACATATTCACCATGTCCTCTAAATAACACAATTAAGCAGCATGACTTGAAACAACATAATTTGTAACTATGGCCACAAATAACATACTGTAGTTTAGCTGCATGCCCCCCCCCCTTTCAATTAACATAATTAGACAATTATAATTCCCAAATAGCAATAAGACAGCATGGCTCCCAAAAGCATAGTTAAATACCATGACAAATAACATATTTAGGCTACAAAGTGTAAGACAAAGATATTACTCTTAAATAGGATAGGGGTACCCGACATGACCCCTAAGTGTAGCAACATAAGGTATATCACCAATATGTTAACCAAGGCCACGCACTCTATCTAAATGTGTTTCGTGTGGAATCCTTCACTTATTCAGGAGTTGTCCGGCCTTATATTGGGCAGGTTATCCTGAAAGGTTGCAGAATGACCCTTGTGTGCCATTGTTAACCAAAATTTCCCCAAGTTTCATTTTATAGGCATTTTATAGGGGAAAAAATAGGTACACACGCAGATTTTTTTTTCATATTTCGCGGTGACAAGTGGCACAGTTAAAAAACACGTCAAACTATATTATTTGTCTCATCCCAATTAAAATGATACCACATATGCCATATTTCATCACTACCTTGGCAGAGTAGCATTATCATCAGCCTATATGTCTGTAGCAATTAGATACGCTCACTAAGATGCATATTTTGGGGACCCCATGGCTGGACAGATACATAAAGAGTATGCAGCAGTGGCTTTCATTCTTGAATGTTAATTTAGCAACCAAGAACCCACAGGGGGATTAATTGGATGTTGGATTAATGTCCAAGAACCTTAACTAGTTAAACACTTGGGGCCTGTTTCCATTACATGCAGTGCTACATAGCCGTATCGCGGGTGTGCTGAAACACATGCACGGCAATGGAACAGTTTCCACTGTGTTGTGCATGCTGTGCGGAGCGGTGCAGAGAGATCCAAAAATCTTCAGCATGCTGCAGATTCTCGCATGGCCTCATCCACCCTCAGCTGCGTCCCATCTCCTCAATTGACTTCCGCATTGGGAGATGCGCAAGTGACGCGAGTGCCAGCAGAAGTGATGTGATGCGGCTAGGTAGCCGCATTCGCATCACTATCCCTGTGGAAACGGGCCCTTATCCTTTCTCTAGTTCATCCAGATGAGACTGAATTAATCCTGGGGAAAAAACACAGCCATTAATATTAGGAAGTTATTGGCAAATGTTCAGTGTCACATATTAACCTCCCTGGTGTGGTGGTAAGCCTGAGCTAAGCTCGGGCTAGCTGCCGGTAGCTCAATGCAGAGTATAGTGCACAGCGGGTGTTTTTAATCACCTCCTGGGGATCCAGACTTCGGTAGCCGTTCTCCTTCCTGCCCTCTGAGGCTCTGAATCACTCTGGTGAGATTGTTGTCAATGATCTCAATACAGAGTTACTGCGCCACCTGGAGGACGGAGGGAAAATTGCAGTGCTGGAGCCCAGGGATGTGAGTGAGAGCTGGAGCTGCTGCTGGCTTTCTGGCAGCATGATTTTTTCCTGATTTTAGGGTTTGGAAAGTGCTGAAAAGACCCTAAAATCCAGAAATAATCATACCAAGCAACATCAACGAGCAATAATTTCCCTTGACACAGCTACTGCCAGGGGCGTAGCAATAGGGGGTGCAGCGGTAGCGACCGCATCGGGGCCCTTGGGCCAGAGGGGCCCCGAAGGGCCCTCCCTCAACTACAGTATTAGCTCTCTATTGGTCCTGTGCTCATAATAATCACTTCTATAGATAGCTTTGAATAGTGGTAATCATTAACAAGCTGTTCCCCATCCCCTTCTTGCTCCTCTGACATTGTAGTTACCATTGGCAGGTTTTGGTGCGCCGTATCAATGGTTATGTATAGAGTGCTTGAGGGGCCCCATTGTAAGACCTGCATCGGGGCCCACAGCTCCTTAGCTACGCCACTGGCTACTGCCTTTGACACTGTTAATGTTAATGTTTTGCCACAGTTCTTGCTAGGTTCGGCTTTGGGTGCAAATTCTGTATAATTCCCATGTGCTAGAGTAAGCACTAATGCATAGATATCAGACCCAATGCCCCTGAGACATGGCACACCCACTTTTTCCTATATACTTTGTAACAGAACTGGTTGCTTTGCTTGCACAATGCAAACAAATAACTGATTTAAAGTGGAATTATACTCAAATTTCATCTATGGTCTAAAAGCATTAAACACAGAATATATTTTACAGTTAAAACCATCTATTTTTCAAGGTACTAGGAAGGTTAAAACTTAAAGAAAGCCTGTAACATAAAAAGTGCCCCTGGGGGATACTTACCTTGGGAGTGGGAAGCCTCTGGATCCTATCGAGGCTTCCCCCATCCTCCTCCATCCCACGGTGGTCTTGCTGGGCCCCTCCAACCGGCGGCCATGTAAATATTTACTGCTCCAGCGCAGGCACATTAGCGACTTACGGCTTGGGATCAGGCGGAGATAGCCAATCCCAGTCGCGTCCGTTCTACTGCGCAGGCGCAAGTCGCCTGCGTAGTAGAGTGGACCCGGCTGGGATTGGCTATTTCTGTCTGATCCGGAGCCGAGAGCCACTAATGTGCCTGCGTTGGAGCCGGGGATCATAAATATTGCACGCGCTTCTGCGGCTGCGCCACAGCTTGACAAATTGTCGGCTGTGGCTTCGGAGGGGCCCAGCGGGACCACTGTGGGATAGAGGAGGACGGGGGAAGCCTCGATAGGATCCAGAGGCTTCCCCCTCCTGAGGTAAGTACCCCTCAGGGGCACTTTGTTTTGTTACAGAGTCTCTTTAAAGAGAACCCGAGGTGTGTTTAAAGAATGTTATCTGCATACAGAGGCTGGATCTGCCTGTACAGCCCAGCCTCTGTTGCTATCCCAAACCCCACTAAGGTCCCCCTGCACTCTACAATCCCTCATAAATCACAGCCGTGCTGTGAGGCTGTGTTTACATCTGTAGTGTCAGTCTCAGCTGCTCCCCCGCCTCCTGCATAGCTCCGGTCCCTGCCTCCGTCCCTTCCCTCCAATCAGCAGGGAGGGAAGGGATGCAGGCGGGGACTGGAGTTCTGCAGGAGGCGGGAAGAGCAGCAGACTGACACTACAGAGATAAACACAGCCAGCTCTGACAAGCTGTTTGTCAGCAGCGTGGCTGTGATTTATGAGGCATTGCAGAGTGCAAGGGGACCTTAGGGGGGGTTTGGGATAGCAACAGAGGCTGGGCTGTATAGGCAGATCCAGCCTCTGTATGCAGATAAAATTCTTTAAACCTACCTCGGGTTCTCTTTAAGCTTCTTACCTCATTTAGCTGCTAATTGATAAGCTTGCCTTTGCCAATGCCAACCAGCATTATTAGATTGTTTTGGAAGTGTAATTAATTGTGTAAACTAGGTAGAAAACTTCCTGCTATATCCAGGGGGAAGCAGATACCTTTCTCTCCTTTCTTTTCCCACTAATTACTTACATAGTAGGCAACCTGATAATTTCTCCTGCAGTAGGCAATGGTATCATTTAGCTTCAGTGAGGTGTATACATGCATTGAAATGCCATCAGACATATATTACTGTGTTTAAAGGGGTCATAATTTCTTTTTTTGCTCTAAAAGATTCCTTACAGCCTTAACCCTACTAGCCCAAACAAAAATTGTTGCTGAACAGCATTCAAATAGTTAAACACAGCACTTTGTCCTGCCTGGAAAGCTCCTTCAGCTCAGGATCCTATCCGAAGTGGAGATAACAGTATATTTGTAACATCCGCAGTAATGGCGGCTGCGGGCACGCAGGGTGTCTCCGCAGCCGCCTTGCCTTCCTGTTCAGGGATTTCGCCCGTGCCTCTGGCGTCTAGTACGCCGAGGACGGGTTTGTCTTTTGTCTTTAGGGTTGCCGTATCGCGCGGGCGCGTGCGGAGACAGGACCTTTATAAGGGGGGGGGGACGCGTCAGCTGACCATCAGAGAAGACTCACGACTCTCCGGATTGGCTGATTGTTGTGGGCGCGGCCGTGGGGTCTCCTCTGCTTCATAAGCCTTCACTGTTCACTCACAACTTGTCTGCTGTTGCGAATACTCACGTGTTAGCGCTCAGACCTTAGATAGTATCCGGTGTGCTTTGATCTGGGAGGAAACCAGGGATTTCACACAAGACTAGGATTATTGTATTACTGTATATTGATATTCTGTGTATATATTCTGCTACCCTCTGACTCTGCTCTTGCTGATTGTTTCTGTACTTCTGCCCATCTGACTCTGTTGCAGAACCCTGCCTGATATCGCCTGATATCTTACTACTCTCTTGCCTGCCGATCTGTACTGTACCTGCCCGCCTGTTACTGATCCTAGCCTGTCTGACCTTTCTACTCACCAGTGAGCCCTTGTCACTGGTGAGGTGCTCTTCTAATAGTACCCACCAGCTCCTCTGGTGAGGTTTTGTCAAACTATTTAGTTACTGTGTTCTAATAGTATCCACCAGTTCCTCTGGTGAGGTTTTGTCAAACTATTCAGTTACTGTGTTCTAATAGTACCCACCAGCTCCTCTGGGGAGGTTAAGCCAAACTAATCAGTTACTGTGTTCTAATAGTACCCACCAGCTCCTCTGGTGAGGTTTTGTCAAACTATTCAGTTACTGCGTACCAATAGTGCCCACCAGCTCCTCTGGTGAGGTCTAGCTAAACTATTCTGTTACTGTTGCACCAAGCACTACATACTTTGTATTCTGCCAGCTATACTTGTATTATTGGTGATACTGCAGATCACCACATAATCAGGTATAGCGTCTGTATTATTGGTGATTCTGCAGATCACACATAATAAGACGTCTGTGTTGCTACACCAATCGTTACAATATTTTGTTTACATTCCTCAGTTGTTACATTGTATGTAAAAAAATTAAAAAGGAGCACTCTGTGCTTCGAGCATGCACACAGTTCAGAACAGTGCATTAGAAGATTTTTAATATAAATGAAGGAGAAGTAGAAACTGGCACTAGGTGAAAATCAGAAGTAGATCGGCTCCACTACCGGAGTGTAACCCAAAGCTACGTGCACTTCTATGAGGATAACTTGTATACAAAACAGAAGAAAAGGCTTGAGGCACAGTAACTTGCAAAAAAGGTTACCTTTACTCAACGGTGTTCAGACAGCGGAATTGCGGTGGGGGTGTAATTTATTGCAATTGCCCAAGTTACGTTAAGGAGTAGGAGGTGGCCAATCAATATGATCCCTAATCTGTGCAACTCCCGGGAGTATAATGGACAATGCAATGAGTGGTGAGCAAATGAAGTGGTGTGTGAAACACAGCCGGCTGTGGTTAGATAGGCTGCATTTGAACGATATCCACTTTTAACGTGGAGAAGGGGGTTGTGTTACTGCAGTTAATAAAAGTGTTATATTGATTGAAGGAGACGCTGGTGAAGAGTAGTGTTGGGCGAACACCTGGATGTTCGGGTTCGCGAACGTTCGCCGAACATGGCCGCGATGTTCGGGTGTTCGCGCCGAACTCCGAACATAATGGAAGTCAATGGGGACCCGAACTTTTGTGCTTTGTAAAGCCTCCTTACATGCTACATACCCCAAATTTACAGGGTATGTGCACCTTGGGAGTGGGTACAAGAGGAAAAAATTTAGCAAAAAGAGCTTATAGTTTTTGAGAAAATCGATTTTAAAGTTTCAAAGGGAAAACTGTCTTTTAAATGCGGGAAATGTCTGTTTTCTTTGCACAGGTAACATGCATTTTGTCGGCATGCAGTCATAAATGTAATACAGATAAGAGGTTCCGTAAAAAGGGACCGGTAACGCTAACCCAGCAGCAGCACACGTGATGGAACAGGAGGAGGCGCAGGAGGAGAAGGCCACGCTTTGAGACACAACAACCCAGTTCCTTATACTTTGCCTCTGAAGAAGCTTTCTTAGCGAAACAGCTGTCAGGCATCCCCTCACCCCCACTGTATACCCCGCTGTGTCTGCACACCGTGGATTAAAGGTACCTCTTTTTTACTGCAGCAGTGCCTCGGCTCTCTTCACTTCACATGATCATTGTTTGTCTCTGAGTGCACGCTGCAATATGGAGTACATAACCCGGTAAAACCCAGGACCTCTCTACCCGCATTTAGTGCCTGTCTTTTCTCTTCTTATCGCTGCAACAACCTAGGCCTTGCATGAGGACAAGAAGCGTGCAGATAGCATGCATTTTGCCGCCATGCAGTAATAAATATAATACAGATAAGAGGTTCCAGGAAAAGGGACCGGTAACGCTAACCCAGCAGCAACACACGTGATGGAACAGGAGGAGGCGCAGGAGGAGAAGGCCACGCTTTGAGACACAACAACCCAGGCCTTGCATGAGGACAAGAAGTGTGCGGATAGCATGCTTTTTGCCGCCATGCAGTCATAAATGTAATACAGATAAGAGGTTCAATAAACAGGGACCGGAAACGCTAACCCAGCAGCAGCACACGTGATGGAACAGGAGGAGGCGCAGGAGGAGAAGGCCACGCTTTGAGACACAACAACCCAGGCCTTGCATGAGGACAAGAAGCGTGCGAACTCGTGCAGCAGTGGGTTCTTCAACAGACTCATCTGTGCTGCTGCTACAACGGCGATGTTCTCCTTCACATACAAAATCTGGGTCTCTGTCAACATTGTCCATACCTCCTCCTCTTCCATCTCCTCAAACTCGTCATATGTGATTGTGGACCGCTGCCGTGGAGTAGAGCTCCCCACAACAACCTCTGCGCAGCACACTCCAACGTCGTTTTCAAGATCTTCTCGGCCGACCTCCTGCAATTGAAACCCCTCCTGCCCAACTTGCTCTGGGATTTGGGTTTCAAAGTCCTCGGACTCGCCTTGCATTTCAGTGCGCGGTGCATTTCCCACAGTCAATGGTTGTGAATCCGGGCACAACATTTCTGGCTGTTCCATTGACCTTTGAAAGGTGGAAGTTTGTTGGGCTGGGAATAGCTCCTGCGAATACCCCATTGTGTCCTGAGGAAATTCTTCGGACTGGTTATTTGGCAGTTGTGTGCGTGGTGTCGCTGCCGGTTGTGTCAGCTTTGTGCCCACTGGCTCCTTGTAACTGGCTGAGGACTCGGACCTCGTGCGTGATCTGCTGGTGCTGCTTAACCCACTGCTGGACGCTTGAGAGGTCATCCAATTAATTATCTGGTCCTGTTCTTTTGGATTTGTGAGGGTTGATTTCCTGGACAACATGGGCGGTATTGAGTGGGTTTTCTTCGGTGCTCCACTGTGGCCTGTACGTGAACCGTCAGGGGGAACACCTCTTCCCTTGCCCCTCCCTCTTTCACAGGATTTCTTCTTCATTTCACTTATCCTAAAAGTACACGCTGACTGGCAGCAGTACAGTGGCAGTACAGAAATGCTATACAGTGGCGGGTGAGCGGTGTACTACTGTTCCCAGCAGAGACACAGAGTGGCAGTAAACACAATGCTATATAGTGTGTGTGAGCGGTGTACTACTATTCCCAGCAGCGACACAGAGCACAATGCTATACAGGGTGAGCGGTGTACTACTGTTCCCAGCAGAGACACAGAGTGGCAGTAAACACAATGCTATATAGTGTGGGTGAGCGGTGTACTACTATTCCCAGCAGCGACACAGAGCACAATGCTATACAGGGTGAGCGGTGTACTACTGTTCCCAGCAGACACACAGAGTGGCAGTAAACACAATGCTATATAGTGTGGGTGAGCGGTGTACTACTATTCCCAGCAGCGACACAGACCACAATGCTATACAGGGTGAGCGGTGTACTACTGTTCCCAGCAGAGACACAGAGTGGCAGTAAACACAATGCTATATAGTGTGGGTGAGCGGTGTACTACTATTCCCAGCAGCGACACAGAGCACAATGCTATACAGGGTGAGCGGTGTACTACTGTTCCCAGCAGAGACACAGAGTGGCAGTAAACATAATGCTATATAGTGTGGGTGAGCGGTGTACTACTATTCCCAGCAGCGACACAGAGCACAATGCTATACAGGGTGAGCGGTGTACTACTGTTCCCAGCAGAGACACAGAGTGGCAGTAAACACAATGCTATATAGTGTGGGTGAGCGGTGTACTACTATTCCCAGCAGCGACACAGAGCACAATGCTATACAGGGTGAGCGGTGTACTTCTGTTCCCAGCAGACACACAGAGTGGCAGTAAACACAATGCTATATAGTGTGGGTGAGCGGTGTACTACTGTTCCCAGCAGCGACACAATGACTGGGGGGACCCTGGCTAGCCTGGCTGGAGAGAGAACTACCCTGCCTGCCTACCCAAAGCTAAACCCACAGACAAATGGCGGAGAAATGACGTGGATCGGGTATTTATTTACCCGAACCACGTGACCCGTTCGGCCAATCAGAGCGCGTTCGGGTCCAAACCACGTGACCCGTTCGGCCAATCACAGTGCTAGCCGAACGTTCGGGTAACGTTCGGCCATGCGCTCTTAGTTCGGCCATACGGCCGAACGGTTTGGCCGAACACCATCGGGGGTTCGGCCGAACTCGAACATCACCCGAACAGGGTGATGTTCTGCAGAACCCGAACAGTGGCGAACACTGTTCGCCCAACACTAGTGAAGAGAAGTATTTTGATTTAAGGTTTGGTCATGCAGCAGCTCCCCCGTGAGGGGTAATCTATTTGATAAGCAATCTAAGCGCAGGAGATAGTGGTATTGTGACGCTATCCAGCATACTGGAATTACTAATCTATCTGAATTCAAATAAATATTTACATGTAGATATGTACCTATTGCTCATGCAAGAATGTGTATCAAAAAAGGGCGCCTGGAAAAAAGGGTGCGAGATATAGCCAAAATTATAGGTTGTAATGTAAAACAATAATTTTCGTTTATAGCTTGTAAATGAAAATGTAGTGCTAAATAGGTTAAATAAATGGAAATTAAACGACAAAATACCGTCTATAACAACAAACGAATTCTGAAATGAAACGTCAAATAGCGTCTATAACAAAAAACTATATTTACACTTGTATTAAGCATAGTAATACAATGGTAGATTTTACAGATATTTTAATGCAATTATACCTAACTGTAGGCTCACACAGATCTCTCCCTATCCCTATCCCTAACCCCTAGACCCCCTCTTTGTTTAAATATACATAATTTAATAAATTGTATATGTTACATATATTGTGCTGTAACTATTCCTAACCTTACTCTCACACAGAACCCTTCCTGTACCTATTCCTAACCCCTTGACCCCCCTGGTGGTGCCTAACCCTAACCACCCCCCGGTGGTGTATATTGTACTGTAACTATACCTAACCCTACTCTCACACAGAACTCTCCCTGTACCTATCCCCTAGACCCCCCTGGTGGTGCCTAACCCTAACCACCCCCCTGGTGGTGTATATTGTACTGTAACTATACCTAACCCTACTCTCACACAGAACCCTCCCTGTACCTATCCCTAACCCCTAGACCCCCCTGGTGGTGCCTAACCCTAACCACCCTCCTGGTGGTGCCTAATCCTAACCACCCCCCTGGTGGTGTCTAACCCTAAGACCTCCCTGGTGGTGCCTAACCCTAACCACCCCCCTGGTGGTGCCTGACCCTAACCACCCCCCTGGTGGTGCCTAACCCTAAGACTTGTATTAAGCATAGTAATACAATGGTAGATTTTACAGATATTTTAATGCAATTATACCTAACTGTAGGCTCACACAGATCTCTCCCTATCCCTATCCCTAACCCCCCTGGTGGTGCCTAACCCTAACCACCCCCTGGTGGTGTATATTGTACTGTAACTATACCTAACCCTACTCTCACACAGAACCCTCCCTGTACCTATCCCTAACCTCTAGACCCCCCTGGTGGTGACTAACCCTAATCACCCTCCTGGGGGTGCCTAACCCTAACTACCCCCCTGGTGGTGCCTAACCCTAAGACACCCCTGGTGGTGCCTAACCCTAAGACCCCCCTAGTGGTGCCTAACCCTAACCACCCCTCTGGTGGTGCCTAACCCTAAGACCTTCCTGGTGGTGCCTAACCCTAACCACCCCCCTGATGGTACCTAACCCTAACCATCCGCCTGGTGGTGCCTAACCCTAACCATTCCCACTGCACAAACACCCTTACACACATTTAAATAATAATATATTTAATCCTTAAAATACTTCACTATAAATAACATGAATAGAATAGTTTATATATTTGTAATAGAATAAAGCCTTAAAGAGACTCCGTAACAAAAATTGCATCCTGTTTTTTATCATCCTACAAGTTCTAAAAGCTATTCTAATGTGTTCTGGCTTACTGCAGCACTTTCTGCTATCACAGTCTCTGTAATAAATCAATGTATCTTTCCCCTGTCAGACTTGTCGGCCTGTGTCTGGAAGGCTGCCAAGTTCTTCAGTGTTGTGGTTCTGCTATGAACTCCCCCTTCCAGGCCCCTCTATGCATACTGCCTGTGTATTATTTAGATTATGGCAGCTTCTCTCTTCTCTCTTATCTTTTACAAGCTGGATAAATCGTCCTCTGAGCTGGCTGGGTTTTCACATACTGAGGAAATTCAGACAAGGGCAAAGCTGTTTGCAGGAAGAAAAGAGCAGCCTGAAACTTCAGTGCATGAGAGATGCAGGGGGAAAGAAACACACAATGATCTCTTGAGATTCAAAAGGAAGGGTGTATACAGCCTGCTTGTGTATGAATGTATTTTCTATGTGTGGACATACTGTACATCAACCTACTTCCTGTTTTGGTGGCCATTTTGTTTGTTTATAAACAAACTTTTTAAAACTGTTTTTAACCACTTTTAATGCGGCGGGGAGCGGCAAAATTGTGACAGAGGGTAATAGGAGATGTCCCCTAACGCACTGGTATGTTTACTTTTGTGCGATTTTAACAATACAGATTCTCTTTAAGGCTACTTACACACCAAGACGTTGCGTTTTAGGGGACGTTATGGTCACATAACGTGCCCCTAACGCAACGTATGGTGGTGTTGAAGTTGGACGTCAGATTGAGCTGCGTTATGCAGCTCTCAAAGCAGCCGCTCCAGGTTAGTGATAGGAAGTCCGGATCTTTTTAAGGATTGGGATCATTTGAATCGGATCATTGAAAAGATCCGGATCTTTGAACCGAATCATTTGAATCATTTTACTAGGGAAGCAGACTGGGTGACATGACTAGCAGGACAGGACTTTCCCTGCACTGTACATTCTGTATGTTCCTGTTTCTTCCAGACAGACATCCACTGTGAACCGAATCTTTCATTGTGATGATCCGGATGATTTCACTCACAAAAAAGATCCGGATCAAACGATTTGTTCATGATCCGGACAACACTACAGTCCTACCATGAGTCTCTGCAGTGCAGTGAATATTAATTAGCCATGTGGCTGGCCGCTGAGGAGGATGGGAGACCTCCTCCTCCAACATTACTGAGCATGTGCAAGCAGTCTAACGCTGCTTAGCCCAGTATAATGTACAGCATGCAGCACTTTGTTTAAACGTGCTGTGTTACTATGTTAGGCAACATGGGCACTGTGAACAGCACAATTGATTTTACAGTGCTGTGAGTTAGGCTGCGTTACTGGCTGCTGTAACGTGGGACTTTACCGTCCCACTGTGAAACCAGCCTAAAATCACGTACACATTAATAATATTATAAATAGAAAAAGGAGATATATTAGTAATTTAATAAAACTGTAATTGACGCATTATAAGTGTGAAAAACAAAGTTAATACCACAAGCGATGTATTTCTAATAGAATAAGGTTGAAAACGATATTTAAGCATTATACCATATGAAAACAAATTTTAAATGACAAAATAAGTGTAAACGAAAATTTACTTGTTACAGTCCTGTAAGCGAATTTTTAAAAACGGGAAAATAAGTAAAAGCTCCTATAAGCGAAATTTAAAAAACGGAAAATAAGTATAACACAAAGTCAAAACGAACTTGTAAACGATATTTGTTATAAACCTTATTCTGTAAACGAAAACTTTGGTTAACACGATCCCTGCAACCGCTATTTCTCGGGCGCCCTTTTTTCCTGTTGGGCGCCCAATAGCCGATATTTTGCATTGCAGTCTATGGCGGTGCCCTTTTTGTCCACTAGCCATGTGCGGCCTTTTTTACTGCCCTGTGTAACGATTGTGTAATTCTTTCCGTGGTCAGCGCACAGGATGCGCGCTGACACTGCGGAAATCCTCCACAAGCGTATAATCTGAGAGAACCCAGCAATGGTGCTATGCACCTGTAGAGAGGAATTCCTGCCGGCAGATGGAGCTGTGGAGTGCAGAGGAATAGATCCTCTACACAGCCACAGGTGCCAGATAGGAATTGTACGAGGGGAAGCAATGCAGGGCAAGATAGCCCTTAAAGAGAGAGAGCACAGAGACAGGGTGTATGTGTGTCCACCAATCTAGTCGCCATCCAGCGACGATGAACACACAACCGTAGAAACAAAGTAGGAACGCAATCGCGAGAGAGGCGATTGCCCAAAGTGACACAAGACTGAGCAGGACAGAGCACGAGGGTAGCAAAGGCACAGCAAACAACAATGAAAAGGTAAGGAAAATAACAAACGCTAGCTAAACGCAAACACCGCACTCATTCGCAACAGCGAATGCGTTTACGGCGCGGTCTCCTCACGTTAAGTGCAACAGAGACAAGCACGCCACCCTGACTAACGAATGAACACAAATGGACAAATAACAGGAACGCTTGCTAAACGGCTGCCTTACCGCAGACAACCGCAAGCGTTTGCTCCAGACAGACAGACTAACGGAAAACAGGAATAGGTCAGATAAGATCAACCGCTCTTCCGCCGCAGCGAGTGCGATCCGGGTTCAGTGATAGGACAGGACGAATCCACTGCTCTTTCCGCCAGAGCAAGTGTGATCCAAGTACAGAAACAGAGCTTAGCAGGATCCACTGCTCTTTCCGCCAGATCAAGTGTGATCCAAGTACAGAAACATAGCTTAGCAGGATCCACTGCTCTTTCCGCCAGAGCAAGTGCGATCCACACGACAAAACAGACAGAAGGAGTAACCAGTAGCAACCGCCCCTACGGTAAAACTCCAAGACATAGACTAGAGAGATCCACTGCCGCTAACGCTAGGGCAAGTGCGATCCAGGTACTGGACCAAACGATTCACCATCGCCAACCGCTGGCGATAGTGCAATCGCAAGGACAAACAGAAGACAGAACAGGCAATACAAATAATGCAACCTAACTGCACTAGAAGAGCTGCCTAGTGCAGTCCCGAGGAATTACTCTAAGATAGACTTTAACAAACAAACAGGGCTGACACTCCAGGAGAGTTCATCAGTAACAAACCATCATGACCAGCAAAGGATTGTGGGATCACATGGTATTTATGCTGCAAGCATTCAAGGGAGGCGACTAGGCAATTTGCATAATCAGTATATGCAAATTCCTCAGCAGCAGAGCAGGTCTGAAGCTTGCAAAGCAAAGACAGGTCTATTATCCAGAGACCTGCATCCCACAGACTTAAGGAATGGTCAAACAGCTGTCTGCCTGTGCAGCCAGCTGAGCGGATCATTACAGTACCCCCCCCCCCCCTCTAGAGAAGGCTCCCAGATGTCTCTCAAAACTGACCTTAGCAAAAAACTCTGACTGAAGACTCATGAAGGTCGAGACAGCCCAACTAGGCCCATTTCCAGAATCAATTCTCCCGAAATCAACCTCGTCGGAAGCAGAAGCCACTGAAACATGCCCATCAGTACTACAAGTCTCAGCGTAACACCCGTCAGAACTGTGAATGCCAGAAAAGACCCTATCGACACCCTCCGAGCCATGCCCACCACCTTCCAAGGACCGTCCAAAAATATCAAACTTGCCACAATACCCATTTGAAGTGCCCCTTTCCACAGAGAAGCCACTGTTGATCTCATCCAGGGTACCAGTAAACATTTCTCCCAGACTCTCCCAGTACACTTTGAAGCTCCGCAGATTTCCCAAGAGGGCAGAACGATCACCAGGCTCACATGGAGAACTACCAAGAACCCCTATGGAACCAATGACAATTCTGAATTCAAGATTAACAGGACAATCGTCGAGATCAGGCCTTTCAGGGACCACTTTTGGGCATGCAGACAAGCAGGCAATATCAGAACATGTCTCCACCGAGGAAGCATCTGAGCATGCTGGAAACCGAGACACACTTGGGCTTTCTGGGTCACAAAGCACATCGGGGTACACTAGCACAAGAGAAACCTCAGGACATGTCGAGGAACTGCCAACCTCAGAGACCGTCACTATGAGATCAAAACCAAAACCGGGCAGAGAATCATCACGAGTAGTGGTCACAAGCACTGGACTTTCAAAAGAAGACTTGGACCCTGACTTAGAAATTTCCGTGACTGTACTGGTATTCAACCAACACTCATCATTGACTACGCATGACTGAAGCTCCCCAAGAGCTGCAAAAGTAGTCAATATAGCAGCGATGCCTACTGAAGTGAGCAATACTTCAGATGGCCCTGCGGGACAGAAGGCATCTCCTAAAAGTTCTGCACCCTTTGGGAGCAACTCGGAGACCTCCAGAACATCAAACAAAAGCTCAGGAGCATTGTTTCCCAAATTTTCTGACAAACAAATCAAGGATTCTGAACTATCCATGTTACAGGGCACAACATCAAATACATTTTGCGGACAGAGAAAATGTCCCAGGGATTGTTCTACAATCCGCTGAGACTGAATTTTATCTTCATGAACAGGATGCACCAGAATATTTACTGGTTCACACACTGACTCCCTAACTCTAATCTCACTGCACACAGAATTCTGCATAGCAGTCAAACTAGACTGCAATTCCACAATGGCAGAAAAACAGGTGAGAATGGTAGCAATACCTAGACGAGCCTCTAGGGTCACTGCAGGAGATTTTCTGCAAGGCAATATTGACTCATCCAGAGTACAGGGTGGAGAGTCAGTACTATCTGCTGAGCAAGAAAGGGGCTCACAAATGTCAGTGTGAATGGACATCATCGTGTGTATATACTACATAATGAATGGACATCATGTTTTCATTCATGGTACAGGGCAGGGTCACAGAGACCCTCTCTGGACGAGGGAAAGATTCTCCAGTATCAGATTCGCAAAACCAAAACGCTGTCTCACACTTAGATTCGGCTAACAATGTCGAATCCGAGGAGTCAAAACGCAAAATTTGCAAATCCAAGATCGCTTTAGGTTGTGAAACTGACGCTTCCTTAGCGCAAACCTCCGCAATCTGTGGAGCAGACTGCAAGGCATTCAGGACAGAAACACTGGAGCAACTGTTATCAGGCAACGGGCCCTTACAGGTGTGAACATGGTGAGACAAAGATTCATTTGCAGAAGAAGTTGCGACAACAACAGGAGAAACTTTATTAGACATATAAATATTACTTTTGATGCTGCATAGTTTAGGAACTTTCCCCAAAGCAGGATCATAGATGGAAGGTCTGAAAGAATTACTGAGAGGAAAAAATCTGTTTTTAATTGACAAGGGATCCCACATATCCTTGGCAAACCTGACACATTCATGTTGATCACAATCTGCAGGAACATCTGGGAAACAGGCATTAAATCGCATATATTCAAACTCCACACAAGCAGGAGAGAATCTTTCAGGATTCACACAGGAATCAACCACAGCGGTACACCCATTCATTTCAGAACGCACAATGTCTAGACTCACATGCTTTACCCCAGAAAGTCCGGAACAACCATCCGATAACGATGTCTCTTTATTGAAATAAATTGATTGGTGTGTGTGCCATTCATCCAAAATCGTCTGCCACACACACATCACCGGATCCACAAAACACTCGTCACACTCACCAGAATCAATCAAGGCGTACACAGAATTTATACAAGCGTTAAGAGTCTCTTCACTTTCTGCGATGTAGAAGTCGCAAAACGCTTTCCAATCAAACTCAAACTCCTCAACCAATGCCCCGACCTCCCACGGAGCGAATGGAGGCTCAAACAACCCTGTATCAAAGAAACATTCATACGGGTTGGAATCAGAAACATGCATAGACTTTCTTACACCTTTAATATACCAAATAATTCGGCCTATCATAGGCTCCACATATGCTTTAGCCTGGGGCAACAGAACCTGAGACTGAGAAGTCTCTCTGAGTTTGCCACCTTCAAGTGGTTTACACATTTCAGACTTTACAGAAATAATTTCTTTATTTGTAGTTGCTATAGGCAACAGATTTTTCCGCTGGGAATTCTTTCTAGATTTTCTTTTCAGCCACTACAAGTGACTGCTGTCTAGATACCAGGGAGCTGTTACTGCATTTATTATCAAACTGAATGGTTTTGCATGAAAGGGACAGAACAGCTGACTGATTAGCAGACACATATTCATCAAGCATGGGTGGTAAGCAAGGCAGCTCAAACCAGTGGGAAAAAATCAATGTAAGAAACTGATAAAGATTATCCTCCCAGGAATTGCTTTTCAATACCTCATAAGCCCACACAAACAGATCTCCTTGCAATAGCGTATAAGCGAATTGGAGAGCTGACGTGGACGGGTCAGTAATTTGAAAGGTAGGATTCAGCAAAAATCTTACACATTCAGCAAGGAAGTCTTCCTTGGTTTCAGAGTCTAGTCTCTTGAAGCTCTTAAAGATATAAGAACCAAATTCGACCAAAACGTACAAATCGGAAATTCCCTCTACACTGGGAATTTCGGTTTGGCTGGTCAAACTGTAACGATTGTGTTATTCTTTCCGTGGTCAGCGCACAGGATGCGCACTGACACTGCGGAAATCCTCCACAAGCGTATAATCTGAGAGAACCCAGCAAAAGGTGCAATGCACCTGTAGAGAGGAATTCCTGCCGGCAGATGGAGCTGTGGAGTGCAGAGGAACAGATCCTCTACACAGTCACAGATGCCAGATAGGAATTGTACGAGGGGAAGCAATGCAGGGCAAGATAGCCCTTATAGAGAGAGAGCACAGAGACAGGGTGTATGTGTGTCCACCAATCTAGTTGCCACCCAGCGACGATGAACACACAACCGTAGAAACAAAGTAGGAACGCAATCGCGAGAGAGAGACGATTGCCAGAAGTGACACAAAACTGAGCAGGACAGAGCACGAGGGTAGCAAAGGCACAGCAAAAAATGAGAAGGTAAGGAAAATAACAAACGCTAACTAAACGCGAACACCGCAATCATTCGCAACAGCGAACGCGTTTACGGCGCGGTCACCGCACGTTAAGCGCAACAGAGACAAGCATGCTACCCTGACTAACGAATGAACACAAATGGACAAATAACAGGAGCGCTTGCTAAACGGCTGCCTTACCGCAGACAACCGCAAGCGTTTGCTCCAGACAGACAGACGAACGGAAAACAGGAATAGGTCAGATAAGATCCACTGCTCTTCCGCCAGAGCGAGTGTGATCCGGGTTCAGTGATAGGACAGGAAGGATCCACTGCTCTTTCCGCCAGAGCAAGTGTGATCCAAGTACAGAAACAGAGCTTAGCAGGATCCACTGCTCTTTCCGCCAGAGCAAGTGTGATCCAAATACAGAAACAGAGCTTAGCAGGATCCACTGCTCTTTCCGTCAGAGCAAGTGTGATCCAAGTACAGAAACAGAGCTTAGCAGGATCCACTGCTCTTTCCGCCAGAGGGTAATGATCCGCTTAGCTGCCTGCGCAGGCAGGCAGCTTTTTGACCACTGTTCAGGTCTGCATTCTGCAGGTCTCTGGAAAAGAGACCTTTTGTCAGTTTTGCAGCTTGCTGCTGCTGAGGAATTTGCATACGTTTGTCATGCAAATTGCCTAGCCACATCCTTTGTAGGCTTGCTCTATAAATACCATGTGATTCCACAGTACTTCACTGGTCATAAGGGTTTGTCCTGTGAAACACTCCTGGAGTGTCAGCCATGCTTATTGTTAGGCATCCTTGCTAGAGCAGTCAGGATTGTATTATTTGTATTGCCTGTTCTGTCTGTCTGTGGGGTGCTAACCAGAACAGTGGTTGTTACTGGTAGGCCCATCTGTTCATCTGTCTGTCGTGCTTGGATCGCACTAGCCTCTAGCGGTAGCGGCTGTGGATCCTTCTGATCTACAACTCTCTTGCTGTACTTGGATCGCACTTGCTCTGGCGGAAAGAGTAGTGGATCCAGTTCACTCTGTTTCTATACTTGGATCACACTCGCTCTGGCGGAAAGAGCAGTGGATCCTGCTAAGCTCTCTTGCTATACTTGGATCGCACTTGCTCTGGCGGAAAGAGCAGTGGATCCTGCTAGCTCTGTTGCCTTACTTGGATCGCACTCGCTCTGGCGGAAAGAGCAGTGGATCGTATCTCTCACTTATTCCTGTTTTCGTGTATCTGTCTTGTCTGATACGAACGCTTGCTGGAGGCTTGGTGAGGTAACCGTTAAGCAAGCGTCGCGTTCTTTGTTTCGTGTTTGTCTGTCGGTGGTTAGTTAGGCGTGCTTGTCTCTGTTGTGCTTAACACGCGGAGACTGCGCTGTAAACGCGTTCGCTGTTGCGAATGAGTGCGGTGTTCGCGTTTAGTTAGCGTTTGTTATTTTCCTTATCTTCTCATGGTATGATTTGCTGTGCCTTTGCTACTCTCGTCCCCTGTCTTGCTTAAACCTTGTGTCACCTCTGGCAATCGCCTCTCTCACGATCGCGTTCCTACTTTGTTTCTGCTGTTGTGTGTGCATCGTCGCGGGTTGGCGACTAGATTGATGCACATACATACATTCTGTCCTTGTGCTCATTCTCATTCGCAATCGCTTCCCTTGCGATTGCGTTCTCACTTGGTTTCCTCTGTTGTGTGTCCACCGTCGCAGGTTGGCGGCTAGATTGGTGGACATACATACATTCCTCATCTGTGCTTATTCGGTCTTGTGTCGCTGTTAGCAATCACCATCTCTTGCGATTGCCTTCTCACTTGATCTTCATGGTTGTGTGTTCATCGTCGCAGGGTGGCGACTAGATTGGTGGACACACATACCCTCTGTCGCTTTGATCTCTCTCTTTCAGGGCTATCTTGCCCTGCGTTTCTTCCCTTCATACAATTTCTGTCGGGCGTCAGTGGCAGGGCAGAGGAGCTGTTCCTCTGCACTCCACAGCTCCATCTGCCGACAGGAATTTCCCTCTACAGGTGCGTTGCACCTTTTGCTGGGTTCCCTCAAATTATACGCTTGTGGAGGATTTCCGCAGTGTCAGCGCACGTCCTGTGCGCTGATCACGGAGAGAATTCTACAATTGTGACAGTCGTGACAGTATGACCAGCCAAACCGAAATCCCCAGTGTAGAGGGAATTTCCGATTTGTACGATTTGGTCAAATATGGATCCTGTATCTTTAAGAGGTTTAAGATACTGGACTCTAAAACCAGAGATGAGTTCATATCAGAATGTTTCTTGGCAAATCCTGAATTTCAGGCCACCAATATTTCCACTTGGAGTGGTCAGATTGCTTACAATCTTTTCCAAGGGGATCTGTTTGTGTGGGCTGATGAGTATGCCAGACACAAGAATCTGAGACATAACCCTCGCAGGTTACTGGCTCATGTGTTTTCTCGTAAGCTTAGAATTCCCCTGTCAGGCTATTTCTATGAGTTTTTTCCTGCTGTGCAAGATGCTGATCAGATTAGTTTATGCAACATCTCTCTGTTATTACCATATGTTAATGAGTTGGTGCTTGCAGGCCAATCTGCTGATTCGGCTTTTCAGCCGGTATGGGCGTTATCCTGCGCATCCCCTGCTTGCTCCGGACAAAGGGTTTATCTACACAGGTAAGACCTGGCAACCCCGCAACATGATTATCCATAACAGGTGGGCAGATAGGGGCACACCCCCCACCACACCTCTTTATCATTTCTCTCCACCCCTTCCCCTATATATATGGCCGTGCCAAAAAGGGCACTTCAGCTCTGACTGGGGCTATGATGATGGGGGGTTTTTATTGTACAATTGTAAATATGTGATTTAGGTTGTTATAGGACTACTGTAAATATGTATAGCACACTTTCTGAGGAAGCCACTTAGGTGAAACATGAGCATGTAAAAGTTTTGTACAGCACCTGCACTATTTGGTTGTCAAAACCCACTCGTCTTTTCTGTGATTCTGTTAGGTGATAGTTCACTTCTGGTGATGCACCAAATTTTGATCTTACATCTGATCCTTTTGGTAGCAACTCACCATATCACCTACTGAACACTTTTGTGTATTGTATGTGTGGGATAGCTACACCTCGCTCCAGTTAATAAACTGCTGGGACAGAGGGGGATTAGCAAAGACCCCCACACTATCTACAAACTTCTCATTTGAGATATACACAAGAGAACCTTCCTAATCTGTGGAGGTGTCTCCCTTTTTATATGTTTATTGATTAATAAAAATTATCAGGTTTTTATGTATGTACTGATAGGGCTATGTCCTTCTGGACTCTAGTGTCAAAGTTTATTTCCCTGGTACACCCCTCTTTTCGGCTAGTGTTTGAGAAATATTTCCTGGTACCTTGGATGAGATCAGCAGTGGGTGCTTTGTGGAAAGGGACACTTCGAATGGGTATTGTGGCAGGTTTGGTATTTTTGGACGGTCCCTGGAAGGTGGTGGGCATGGCTTGGCGGGTGTCGATGGCTTCTTCTCTGGCATTCACAGTCCTGATAGGTGTTACACTGAGACTTGTGGTACTGATGGGCATGTTTCGGTGACTTCTTCTTCCGATGAGGTCGGTTTCGGGTGGGCTGACTCTGGAATTGGGCCTTGTCTTCAGTTAGAGTTTTTTGCTAATATCAGTTTAGAGGGTCGTCTGGAATCCGACCCTAGAGGGGGGGGGGGGTACTGTAATGATCCGCTCAGCTTTTTGACCACTGTTCAGGTCTACATTCTGCAGGTCTCTGGAAAAGAGACCTTTTGTCAGTTTTGCAGCTTGCTGCTGCTGAGGAATTTGCATACGTTTGTCATGCAAATTGCCTAGCCACATCCTTTGTAGGCTTGCTCTATAAATACCATGTGATTCCACAGTACTTCGCTGGTCATAAGGGTTTGTCCTGTGAAACACTCCTGGAGTGTCAGCCATGCTTATTGTTTAAAGATTAGCTTAGAGTAATTCCTGGGACTGCACTAGGCATCCTTGCTAGAGCAGTCAGGATTGTATTATTTGTATTGCCTGTTCTGTCTGTCTGTGGGGTGCTAACCAGAACAGCGGTTGTTATTGGTAGGCCCTTCTGTTCATCTTTCTGTCGTGCTTGGATCGCACTAGCCTCTAGCGGTAGCGGCTGTGGATCCTTCTGATCTACAACTCTCTTGCTGTACTTGGATCGCACTTGCTCTGGCGGAAAGAGTAGTGGATCCAGTTCGCTCTGTTTCTATACTTGGATCACACTCGCTCTGGCGGAAAGAGCAGTGGATCCTGCTAAGCTCTCTTGCTATACTTGGATCGCACTTGCTCTGGCGGAAAGAGCAGTGGATCCTGCTAGCTCTGTTGCCTTACTTGGATCGCACTCGCTCTGGCGGAAAGAGCAGTGGATCGTATCTCTCACTTATTCCTGTTTTTGTGTATCTGTTTTGTCTGATACGAACGCTTGCTGGAGGCTCGGTGAGGTAACCGTTAAGCAAGCGCTCGCGTTCTTTGTTTCGTGTTTGTCTGTCGGTGGTTAGGCGTGCTTGTCTCTGTTGTGCTTAACACGCGGAGACCGCGCTGTAAACGTGTTCGCTGTTGCGAATGAGTGCGGTGTTCGCGTTTAGTTAGCGTTTGTTATTTTCCTTATCTCCTCATGGTATGATTTGCTGTGCCTTTGCTACTTTCGTCCCCTGTCTTGCTTAAACCTTGTGTCACCTCTGGCAATCTCCTCTCTCGCGATTGCGTTCCTACTTTGTTTCTGCTGTTGTGTGTGCACCGTCGCGGGTTGGCGACTAGATTGGTGCACATACATACATTCTGTCCCTGTGCTCATTCTCATTCGCAATCGCTTCCCTTGCGATTGCGTTCTCACTTGGTTTCCTCTGTTGTGTGTCCACCGTCGCAGGTTGGCGGCTAGATTGGTGGACATACATACATTCCTCATCTGTGCTTATTCGGTCTTGTGTCGCTGTTAGCAATCGCCATCTCTTGCGATTGCCTTCTCACTTGATCTTCATGGTTGTGTGTTCATCGTCGCAGGGTGGCGACTAGATTGGTAGACACACATACCGTCTGTCGCTTTGATCTCTCTCTTTCAGGGCTATCTTGCCCTGCGTTTCTTCCCTTCGTACAATTTCTGTCTGGTGTCAGTGGCAGGGCAGAGGAGCTGTTCCTTTGCACTCCACAGCTTTATCTGCCGACAGGAATTTCCTTCTACAGGTGCGTTGCACCTTTTGCTGGGTTCCCTCAAATTATTACGCTTGTGGAGGATTTCCGCAGTGTCAGCGCACGTCCTGTGCGCTGATCACGGAGAGAATTCTACAATCGTGACAGTCGTGACACAGAGCAAGTGCGATCCACACGACAAAACAGACAGAAGGAGTAACCAGTAGCAACCGCCGCTAAGGTAAAACTCCAAGACATAGACTAGAGAGATCCACTGCCGCTAACGCTAGGGCAAGTGCGATCCAGGTTCTGGACCAAACGATTCACCATCGCCAACCAATGGCGACAGTGCAATCGCAAGAACAAACAGAAGACAGAACAGGCAATACAAATAATGCAACCTAACTGCACTAGATGAGCTGCCCAGTGCAGTCCCGAGGAATTACTCTAAGATAGACTTTAACAAACAAACAGGGCTGACACTCCAGGAGAGCTCATCAGTAACAAACCATCATGACCAGCAAAGGATTGCGGGATCACATGGTATTTATGCTGCAAGCATTCAAGGGAGGCGACTAGGCAATTTGCATAATCAGTATATGCAAATTCCTCAGCAGCAGAGCAGATCTGAAGCTTGCAAAGCAAAGACAGGTCTATTATCCAGAGACCTGCATCCCACAGACTTAAGGAATGGTCAAACAGCTGTCTGCCTGTGCAGCCAGTTGAGCGGATCATTACACCCTGCATGCAAGATAGCTGCAAGTCATGGACCATTTTGTTGCCTTATGCAACTTTACATACTACACCTATCATAGCTTATGCCTCATACATTGACAAATAGCGTTCCCCCAACTGTCGAAAATGTGGTACCTTACTTCCCCCTTTTTACTTTTTAATTTGAAAATTTGGTTGCAAATAATAAATATTCTTACATGATAATTCTATTTAATGGCAGACAAGAGATTGCACAAAAATCTTCTGACAGCTTTACTTCCACTCCCAAAAACTGGATCAAAAGAACTGACAACAATATTGCTTGTAAGACAGTAATTCCTACCTATTGTACACTACCCACATTTCATTTGATATAGGATTATTAGGGAATATCATGTTAGTCTCTCTTACTATGCACTCCAAAAATGTAAGCTCCTAGACCCTCTCTCCTATGTAATGCTGCTCAAGGTGAAATGATTTCACACTGCAGTTCTTACTGAGAATGAGCAGGCAGAAGCAAAATTCAGTTTTGAGTTGAAGCGTAGCATTAGCTGATGTGGTCATGTAGTGTGGTCACCACTTCTGGCACCAGCACACCACGCCCCTCTACAGCCTCTCAATACTTTCTGCTTCATAGTTGGAAGGAAAATTTCAGGAAAAGAAAGAGGAAGTATAAAGAGGATGTAAGGGGTGTGGTGGAGTGCTGGTACTAGAAGAGACAACCAAGGTGAATTAACCTCCACTGCCATTTCCCGTGCCAGCTAACGCTCAGTTTCAGCTTTGCATTAGCTAAAATTAAATTACGCTTTCACCCGCTCATCCTTAGTTCTTGTCTTTCTCTATACAAAGTATGTTTGCCCCTTTTGCTTTGTTCTATATATAGTTATGGTTCTGCCTGAGCCATGTGCCTCTTAACACCTTTACTAAATATGAGATTCTCATCCTGATAACATGAGACTATGTAGCAATTTTAAAAAAAGTGTGCCTCCACCCCTAAATGTTCCACCCAACTTTTCCAGACTTTCTCAAGGCCATCTACTAAACTACGGTTTTGTACTTTGATGCTGAGACATGGTTTGAGTGCAAACATACTGGTGATTGCATGCTTGCATGAGAGGAGTTTGTGGTGCTGGCTGGGTGTGTGCCAACCGGTCTGTGGTAAGGCGCATATACACGCTGGATTCCCGCAAACGACTGGTCGTCAGAGCGTCAGACCCGCCCGTGGGGCGGCCGTTCTGCCGGTAGTTTGCCTGTGTGTACAGTCTGTCAGCAGGCTGATAAGGCTGGCTTTGACAGATCCGTTCTGTGGTTCTGTCAAAACCAGCCTTATCAGCCTGTCGACAGACTGTACACATATGCAAACTGTCGTCAGAACGGCTGCCCCGCAGGCGGGTCTGACAACCCGTCGTCTGCGGGAATCCGGCGTGTGTACGCGCCTGTAGACTTCAAGATAAGTAGCTGGAATTAGTTATCTCTGTGGTCCCCTCAGTAGATTGGGGGAGTTTTTTTCGTAAAGGGTGAGAAAGAGGGCACCTTTGTGAGGGAGATCAGTTTGTCACAACATTTTTGGATACTGTTAATAAAGGTAATTTTTTTTTTGCTGATGCTGGTTTGAGCACCGTTTTATTATATTATTTCTCTCCCTTCCTACCCTAAACTACATAGTTACTGTACATAGTTGGGTTGAAAAAAGGCACCTTTCCATCCAGTACAACCATAAAATATACAAATGTGTGTTTTTGGAACAAAATGGTACTGAATTATGAATGCTTGAAATTCCAAATTTTCCTCCGTATAAAACGCCCTTTTTTCCCCAATAAATGGGGAGAAAAAGTCCCTGCATCTTATACAGCAAAGGCAGGGAATCCCCGACTTATGAATGGCCGCTGATACCTACCGCCTTAAAAAAAAATACAGGAAGTTATTACACAACTTAAATGACAGAGAGATTCTTGTATCTAATAAAGGAAGTTTTCTTTCGCGTCATCTGCATTCCACAAGGGTGTAGAATAAAATAAACTAAAACAAGGTAAGCAATTATTTGAAAACCAAAAATAAACAATAAAATAAATTAATAGTTAAATAAGTTAACAAAATACTTCCTTCATCATTATGTAACTAGAAAAAAAAGTGTAAAAATAACTTCATATATATTTTAACATTATTTCCAAGTAATTTATTCCCGCCAAGGCACTGTGAGGTAAAACTTCATGTAGCATTTTCTAATATGTTCAACCTGACATTATTATTATTAATTGTATTTATATAGCACCAACATATTACGCAGCACTGTACAATAAATAGGGTTACAGACAATGATAATGGGGGTGACAGTCAACACACATCAGACAATAAGCAATAAAGTACAGAATGCCAGATTATAACACTAGAGTAGCAGGCAATTCTCATAATGTGCAGTTAGTCCGTGTGCAGTGTAATGGGATGGGACATACACCGGCAATTATCGTAATGTGCAGTTGGTTTGTGTGCAGTCAGATGGGATGGGGCATACACAGGCAATTCTCATAATGTGCAGTTAGTCCGTGTGTAGTGTAATTGGATGGGACATACACCGGCAATTATCGTAATGTGCAGTTGGTTTGTGTGCAGTCAGATGGGATGGGACATACACAGGCAATTCTCATAATGTGCAGTTGGTTCATGTGCAGTCAGGTGGGATGGGACATACACAGACAATTCTCATAATGCGCAGTTGGTTTGTGTGTAGTCAGATGGGATGGGACATACACAGGCAATTCTCATAATGTGCAGTTGGTTCATGTGCATTTAGATGGGATGGGACATACACAGGCAATTCTCATAATGTGCAGTTGGTTCATGTGCAGTCAGATGGGATGGGACATACACAGGCAATTCTCATAATGTGCAGTTGGTTTGTGTGCAGTCAGATGGAATGGGACATACACAGGTAATTCTCATAATGTGCAGTTGGTTTGTGTGCAGTCAGATGGGATGGGACATACACAGGCCATTCTCATAATGTGCAGTTGGTTTGTGTGCAGTTAGATGGGATGGGACATACACAGGCCATTCTCATAATGTGCAGTTGGTTTGTGTGCAGTCAGATGGGATGGGACATACACAGGCAATTCTCATAATGTGCAGTTGGTTCATGTGCAGTCAGGTGGGATGGGACATACACAGACAATTCTCATAATGCGCAGTTGGTTTGTGTGTAGTCAGATGGGATGGGACATACACAGGCAATTATCGTAATGTGCAGATGGTTTGTGTGCAGTCAGATGGGATGGGACATACACAGGCAATTCTCATAATGTGCAGTTGGTTCATGTGCAGTCAGATGGGATGGGACATACACAGGCAATTCTCATAATGTGCAGTTGGTTCATGTGCAGTCAGATGGGATGGGACATACACAGGCAATTATCGTAATGTGCAGTTGGTTTGTGTGTAGTCAGATGGGATGGGACATACACAGGCAATTCTCATAATGTGCAGTTGGTTCATGTGCAGTCAGATGGGATGGGACATACACAGGCAATTCTCATAATGTGCAGTTGGTTTGTGTGCAGTCAGATGGAATGAGACATACACAGGTAATTCTCATAATGTGCAGTTGGTTTGTGTGCAGTCAGATGGGATGGGACATACACAGGCCATTCTCATAATGTGCAGTTGGTTTGTGTGCAGTCAGATGGGATGGGACATACACAGGCAATTCTCATAATGTGCAGTTGGTTTGTGTGCAGTCAGAAGGAATGGGACATACACAGGTAATTCTCATAATGTGCAGTTAGTTCATGTGCAGTCAGATGGGATGGGACATACACAGGCAATTCTCATAATGTGCAGTTGGTTTGTGTGCAGTCAGATGGGATGGGACATACACAGGCCATTCTCATAATGTGCAGTTGGTTTGTGTGCAGTCAGAAGGAATGGGACATACACAGGTAATTCTCATAATGTGCAGTTGGTTTGTGTGCAGTCAGATGGGATGGGACATACACAGGCAATTCTCGTAATGTGCAGTTGGTTTGTGTGCAGTCAGATGGGATGGGACATACACAGGCAATTATCGTAATGTGCAGTTGGTTTGTGTGCAGTCAGATGGGATGGGACATACACAGGCAATTGTCGTAATGTGCAGTTGGTTTGTGTGTAGTCAGATGGGATGGGACATACACAGGCAATTCTCATAATGCGCAGTTGGTTTGTGTGTAGTCAGATGGGATGGGACATACACAGGCAATTCTCATAATGTGCAGTTGGTTCATGTGCAGTCAGATGGGATGGGACATACACAAGCAATTCTCATAATGTGCAGTTGGTTTGTGTGCAGTCAGATGGGGTGGGACATACACAGACAATTCTCGTAATGTGCAGTTGGTTTGTGTGCAGTCAGATGGGATGGGACATACACAGGCAATTCTCATAATGTGCAGTTGGTTTGTGTGCAGTCAGATGGGATGGGACATACACAGGTAATTCTCATAATGTGCAGTTGGTTTGTGTGCAGTCAGATGGGATGGGACATACACAGGTAATTCTCATAATGTGCAGTTGGTTTGTGTGCGGTCAGAAGGGATGGGGCATACACAGGCAATTCTCATAATGTGCAGTTGGTTTGTGTGCAGTCAGATGGGATGGGACATACACAGGCAATTCTCATAATGTGCAGTTGGTTTGTGTGCAGTCAGATGGGATGGGACATACACAGGCAATTATCGTAATGTGCAGTTGGTTTGTGTGCAGTCAGATGGGATGGGACATACACAGGCAATTATCGTAATGTGCAGTTGGTTTGTGTGCAGTCAGATGGGATGGGACATACACAGGCAATTATCGTAATGTGCAGTTGGTTTGTGTGTAGTCAGATGGGATGGGACATACACAGGCAATTCTCATAATGCGCAGTTGGTTTGTGTGTAGTCAGATGGGATGGGACATACACAGGCAATTCTCATAATGTGCAGTTGGTTCATGTGCAGTCAGATGGGATGGGACATACACAGGCAATTCTCATAATGTGCAGTTGGTTTGTGTGCAGTCAAATGGGATGGGACATACACAGGCAATTCTCATAATGTGCAGTTGGTTTGTGTGCAGTCAGATGGGATGGGACATACACAGGCCATTATCATAATGTGCAGTTGGTTTGTGTGCAGTCAGATGGGATGGGACATACACAGGCAATTATCGTAATGTGCAGTTGGTTTGTGTGCAGTCAGATGGGATGGGACATACACAGGCAATTATCGTAATGTGCAGTTGGTTTGTGTGCAGTCAGATGGGATGGGACATACACAGGCAATTCTCGTAATGTGCAGTTGGTTCATGTGCAGTCAGATGGGATGGGACATACACAGGCAATTCTCGTAATGTGCAGTTAGTCCGTGTGCAGTGTAATGGGATGTAACATACACAGACAATTCTCATAATGTGCAGTTGGTTTGTGTGCAGTCAGATGGGATGGGACATACACAGGCCATTATCATAATGTGCAGTTGGTTTGTGTGCAGTCAGAAGGGATGGGGCATACACAGGCAATTCTCGTAATGTGCAGTTGGTTTGTGTGCAGTCAGGTGGAATGGGACATACACAGGTAATTCTCATAATGTGCAGTTGGTTTGTGTGCAGTCAGATGGAATGGGACATACACAGGCAATTCTCATAATGTGCAGTTGGTTGGTGTGCAGTCAGAAGGGATGGGGCATACACAGGCAATTCTCGTAATGTGCAGTTGGTTTGTGTGCAGTCAGGTGGGATGGGACATACACAGGCAATTCTCATAATGTGCAGTTGGTTTGTGTGCAGTCAGATGGGATGGGACATACACAGGCAATTCTCATAATGTGCAGTTGGTTTGTGTGCAGTCAGATGGAATGGGACATACACAGGCAATTCTCATAATGTGCAGTTGGTTTGTGTGCAGTCAGATGGGATGGGACATACACAGGCAATTCTCAATTATTAAAGCGGGCCTTTAAAACTCACCTCTAGGGATGGGCTGCTGGAATACTGATTGATCCACATTGCTCAGCATATGTATTTTTCATTTTATTAAATAAAAAAAGACGTGTGGTACTGAAGACAGCTCCAAAGGAGCAATAGAATTGTTCTAGCATCCTGCATATTGTCCCCTTTAACATTCAAGTCAATTAGATTAACATGACAAGGATATGCATAAACTTTCCTAAACATATACACAGTCTTTTTTTTTTCTTTATAGGATTCCTGAATTGACATATCATGATGAAATAATCCTGTGAACGTATAGTACCAATCCTATTTTCAACTTGCCTGTTTACTTGCCTAGTAGTCAGAGTGGGCAGCTCTCCTGAAAACTAATTGGAAGTTGTAAAACATTTGTGTGGCTTTGCAAACTCTTACGATAGTAGGGGTGCAGCTGAAAGTTCAATAGGTCATTATATCTCTGTATGAGAGCTGAATGGTCAGCGGTAATGTAAGAGTGATGTTAAAAAGGCACTGTAAAGACATACAGCAGAATGCAGTAAATTATTAATAATATCCACTTTTAACAGCAATTTTCCAGGTTTCAGCATCAGAAACACTTCCTTAACCTCCCCGGCGTTCTATTGAGATCGCCAGGGAGGCTGCGGGAGGGTTTTTTTTTAATTAAAAAAAACTATTTCATGCAGCCAACTAAAGGTGGCTGCATGAAAGCCCACTAGAGGGCGCTCCGGAGGCGTTCTTCCGATCGCCTCCGGCGCCCAGAATAAACAAGGAAGGCCGCAATGAGCAGCCTTCCTTGTTTGGCTTTCCTCGTCGCCATGGCGACGAGCGGAGTGACGTCATGGACGTCAGCTGACGTCCTGACGTCAGCCGCCTCCGATCCAGCCCTTAGCGCTGGCCGGAACTGATTGGTCCGGCTGCGCAGGGCTCGGGCGGCTGGGGGGACCCTCTTTCGCCACTGCTCGCGGCGGATCGCCGCAGAGCGGCGGCGATCAGGCAGCACACGCGGCTGGCAAAGTGCCGGCTGCGTGTGCTGCTTTTTATTTGAGGAAAATCGGCCCAGCAGGGCCTGAGCGGCAGCCTCCGGCGGTGATGGACGAGCTGAGCTCGTCCATACCGCTCAGGAGGTTAAAGTGTAACTGTCAGGCATAAAATCAGAAATCAATTCTTTATTTTTATCTGGTAAACAAGAAACAAGTAATAAGGTAACTAGGCAATCCAAAAGTTAAAATCACTATTACGTTTCTTGTTGATAAATGATCATTCCCCAGTTTACCTGACTTTTATTTGGTACACACAAAATTTGGTACGCACAAAGGAAGTTGCAGGGCATGCTGGGTTGTCCTATTTTACTTCTCTACTTTCCCAGCAGACTTAACTAATGCAGCCTGATTGGCTGAATCCTCTTTCCCTCCATTTTCCCCTCCACACCTCTGTTCCTCTCTGGTTGGCCAATATATTTCATGCTGAGACAATGCACTTTCTATAGTGAAAGGCGGTCAATGCATACACAATTAGGCAGAGGAAAGTAAGGGAGGAAATGACAGCAGGATTTGCTTCAAAATAGCAACAGTTAAAATGGGAAATACTAAGAAGGATTTTCTCTTTTTTTTTACTGTAGAAAAATCACTAAAATCAAAACATGGACAGTGCAATACATATGTAATATAAGTAGAGCAAGTATTTATCTACTTATATATGTTTTGTTGTGGTTTTCTTTTAGATAGTATGGCTGACAGCTCCTCTTTAATCTATGCACTTCTGTTTATTGGATGTAGCCTTGAACTCCCAGTGTTGTTTAGCCTAGGCTGATTAGCGAGCTAAATTCCCACCCCCTCCCCCGTACATTCCGGGAGACCAAGTATATGTTGTACAGGCATTAGAGCTCTCAGTTAACAAATATGCCAGCAGTAAAGAAATTGCCACCTGTGATACCTTTCAGAATGAATATTGTAAATATAAATGAATATTGTAAACAAATAAGCAATTTTATTGATTGCATTTTTTTCACTACAGTTTCTCTTTAACCACTTGACCACTGAGGGGTGTTTACCCCTTTAGGACCAGAGCAATTTTCTCCTGTCAGCACTCCTCCCATTCTTTTACCAATAACTTAATCACTACTAATAACAACAAAAAGATCTATATCTTGTTTTTTTTTCAACACCAAATAGGCTTTCTTTGAGAGATACATTATGCTAAGAGTTATTTTATTCTAAATGCATTTTAATTGGAATAATAAGAAAAAAAATGAAAAAAAATAATTATTTCACATTTTATCTGCCCATTTGTCCCAGTTATTGCAACGTTTAAAAAATACAGCAAAGAAATGAACAGCGCTACTTAAAAACAGATGAGTGCTTACCTGCAAAAAAGTGCACACCCCACTCATGGGATTCAAATACACAATGAGCACACACATGACCTGTCTACCACTTGGAGGATGTTAGTTTCACTAACAATTTGCAATTGTTAGGTACTTGTCCCTCCCACTGTCGTAGAAGTCTTTCCTCCATGGGAGGGGACCTAACACTAACTAAAACCTACCTGTGCATATGCATAGCCTGGGCGCGCTACCAGTAAAATTAAGAATTGCGCAGAAAAAGTGGGATCAGCGCATCACCAGGCCGCCCCTGAATGGCCTCAGCTCAGAGATGCGCTGAGCCCCCCCAGGAACTACGAACGCACCTTGAACCAAACAGAGGCTCTGCATATACACCAAAGAAACACTAACAAGTGGGAGCAGCTGACCAGAATTAAATCAAACACAGCAAAGAAATGAACAGCGCTACTTAAAAACAGATGAGTGCTTACCTGCAAAAAAGTGCACACCCCACTCATGGGATTCAAATACACAATGAGCACACACATGACCTGTCTACCACTTGGAGGATGTTAGTTTCACTAACAATTTGCAATTGTTAGGTACTTGTCCCTCCCACTGTCGTAGAAGTCTTTCCTCCATGGGAGGGGACCTAACACTAACTAAAACCTACCTGTGCATATGCATAGCCTGGGCGCGCTACCAGTAAAATTAAGAATTGCGCAGAAAAAGTGGGATCAGCGCATCACCAGGCCGCCCCTGAATGGCCTCAGCTCAGAGATGCGCTGAGCCCCCCCAGGAACTACGAACGCACCTTGAACCAAACAGAGGCTCTGCATATACACCAAAGAAACACTAACAAGTGGGAGCAGCTGACCAGAATTAAATCAAACACAGCAAAGAAATGAACAGCGCTACTTAAAAACAGATGAGTGCTTACCTGCAAAAAAGTGCACACCCCACTCATGGGATTCAAATACACAATGAGCACACACATGACCTGTCTACCACTTGGAGGATGTTAGTTTCACTAACAATTTGCAATTGTTAGGTACTTGTCCCTCCCACTGTCGTAGAAGTCTTTCCTCCATGGGAGGGGACCTAACACTAACTAAAACCTACCTGTGCATATGCATAGCCTGGGCGCGCTACCAGTAAAATTAAGAATTGCGCAGAAAAAGTGGGATCAGCGCATCACCAGGCCGCCCCTGAATGGCCTCAGCTCAGAGATGCGCTGAGCCCCCCCAGGAACTACGAACGCACCTTGAACCAAACAGAGGCTCTGCATATACACCAAAGAAACACTAACAAGTGGGAGCAGCTGACCAGAATTAAATCAAACACAGCAAAGAAATGAACAGCGCTACTTAAAAACAGATGAGTGCTTACCTGCAAAAAAGTGCACACCCCACTCATGGGATTCAAATACACAATGAGCACACACATGACCTGTCTACCACTTGGAGGATGTTAGTTTCACTAACAATTTGCAATTGTTAGGTACTTGTCCCTCCCACTGTCGTAGAAGTCTTTCCTCCATGGGAGGGGACCTAACACTAACTAAAACCTACCTGTGCATATGCATAGCCTGGGCGCGCTACCAGTAAAATTAAGAATTGCGCAGAAAAAGTGGGATCAGCGCATCACCAGGCCGCCCCTGAATGGCCTCAGCTCAGAGATGCGCTGAGCCCCCCCAGGAACTACGAACGCACCTTGAACCAAACAGAGGCTCTGCATATACACCAAAGAAACACTAACAAGTGGGAGCAGCTGACCAGAATTAAATCAAACACAGCAAAGAAATGAACAGCGCTACTTAAAAACAGATGAGTGCTTACCTGCAAAAAAGTGCACACCCCACTCATGGGATTCAAATACACAATGAGCACACACATGACCTGTCTACCACTTGGAGGATGTTAGTTTCACTAACAATTTGCAATTGTTAGGTACTTGTCCCTCCCACTGTCGTAGAAGTCTTTCCTCCATGGGAGGGGACCTAACACTAACTAAAACCTACCTGTGCATATGCATAGCCTGGGCGCGCTACCAGTAAAATTAAGAATTGCGCAGAAAAAGTGGGATCAGCGCATCACCAGGCCGCCCCTGAATGGCCTCAGCTCAGAGATGCGCTGAGCCCCCCCAGGAACTACGAACGCACCTTGAACCAAACAGAGGCTCTGCATATACACCAAAGAAACACTAACAAGTGGGAGCAGCTGACCAGAATTAAATCAAACACAGCAAAGAAATGAACAGCGCTACTTAAAAACAGATGAGTGCTTACCTGCAAAAAAGTGCACACCCCACTCATGGGATTCAAATACACAATGAGCACACACATGACCTGTCTACCACTTGGAGGATGTTAGTTTCACTAACAATTTGCAATTGTTAGGTACTTGTCCCTCCCACTGTCGTAGAAGTCTTTCCTCCATGGGAGGGGACCTAACACTAACTAAAACCTACCTGTGCATATGCATAGCCTGGGCGCGCTACCAGTAAAATTAAGAATTGCGCAGAAAAAGTGGGATCAGCGCATCACCAGGCCGCCCCTGAATGGCCTCAGCTCAGAGATGCGCTGAGCCCCCCCAGGAACTACGAACGCACCTTGAACCAAACAGAGGCTCTGCATATACACCAAAGAAACACTAACAAGTGGGAGCAGCTGACCAGAATTAAATCAAACACAGCAAAGAAATGAACAGCGCTACTTAAAAACAGATGAGTGCTTACCTGCAAAAAAGTGCACACCCCACTCATGGGATTCAAATACACAATGAGCACACACATGACCTGTCTACCACTTGGAGGATGTTAGTTTCACTAACAATTTGCAATTGTTAGGTACTTGTCCCTCCCACTGTCGTATGGATGTTAGTTTCACTAACAATTTGCAATTGTTAGGTACTTGTCCCTCCCACTGTCGTAGAAGTCTTTCCTCCATGGGAGGGGACCTAACACTAACTAAAACCTACCTGTGCATATGCATAGCCTGGGCGCGCCCAGGCTATGCATATGCACAGGTAGGTTTTAGTTAGTGTTAGGTCCCCTCCCATGGAGGAAAGACTTCTACGACAGTGGGAGGGACAAGTACCTAACAATTGCAAATTGTTAGTGAAACTAACATCCTCCAAGTGGTAGACAGGTCATGTGTGTGCTCATTGTGTATTTGAATCCCATGAGTGGGGTGTGCACTTTTTTGCAGGTAAGCACTCATCTGTTTTTAAGTAGCGCTGTTCATTTCTTTGCTGTGTTTGATTTAATTCTGGTCAGCTGCTCCCACTTGTTAGTGTTTCTTTGGTGTATATGCAGAGCCTCTGTTTGGTTCAAGGTGCGTTCGTAGTTCCTGGGGGGGCTCAGCGCATCTCTGAGCTGAGGCCATTCAGGGGCGGCCTGGTGATGCGCTGATCCCACTTTTTCTGCGCAATTCTTAATTTTACTGGTAGCGCGCCCAGGCTATGCATATGCACAGGTAGGTTTTAGTTAGTGTTAGGTCCCCTCCCATGGAGGAAAGACTTCTACGACAGTGGGAGGGACAAGTACCTAACAATTGCAAATTGTTAGTGAAACTAACATCCTCCAAGTGGTAGACAGGTCATGTGTGTGCTCATTGTGTATTTGAATCCCATGAGTGGGGTGTGCACTTTTTTGCAGGTAAGCACTCATCTGTTTTTAAGTAGCGCTGTTCATTTCTTTGCTGTGTTTGATTTAATTCTGGTCAGCTGCTCCCACTTGTTAGTGTTTCTTTGGTGTATATGCAGAGCCTCTGTTTGGTTCAAGGTGCGTTCGTAGTTCCTGGGGGGGCTCAGCGCATCTCTGAGCTGAGGCCATTCAGGGGCGGCCTGGTGATGCGCTGATCCCACTTTTTCTGCGCAATTCTTAATTTTACTGGTAGCGCGCCCAGGCTATGCATATGCACAGGTAGGTTTTAGTTAGTGTTAGGTCCCCTCCCATGGAGGAAAGACTTCTACGACAGTGGGAGGGACAAGTACCTAACAATTGCAAATTGTTAGTGAAACTAACATCCTCCAAGTGGTAGACAGGTCATGTGTGTGCTCATTGTGTATTTGAATCCCATGAGTGGGGTGTGCACTTTTTTGCAGGTAAGCACTCATCTGTTTTTAAGTAGCGCTGTTCATTTCTTTGCTGTGTTTGATTTAATTCTGGTCAGCTGCTCCCACTTGTTAGTGTTTCTTTGGTGTATATGCAGAGCCTCTGTTTGGTTCAAGGTGCGTTCGTAGTTCCTGGGGGGGCTCAGCGCATCTCTGAGCTGAGGCCATTCAGGGGCGGCCTGGTGATGCGCTGATCCCACTTTTTCTGCGCAATTCTTAATTTTACTGGTAGCGCGCCCAGGCTATGCATATGCACAGGTAGGTTTTAGTTAGTGTTAGGTCCCCTCCCATGGAGGAAAGACTTCTACGACAGTGGGAGGGACAAGTACCTAACAATTGCAAATTGTTAGTGAAACTAACATCCTCCAAGTGGTAGACAGGTCATGTGTGTGCTCATTGTGTATTTGAATCCCATGAGTGGGGTGTGCACTTTTTTGCAGGTAAGCACTCATCTGTTTTTAAGTAGCGCTGTTCATTTCTTTGCTGTGTTTGATTTAATTCTGGTCAGCTGCTCCCACTTGTTAGTGTTTCTTTGGTGTATATGCAGAGCCTCTGTTTGGTTCAAGGTGCGTTCGTAGTTCCTGGGGGGGCTCAGCGCATCTCTGAGCTGAGGCCATTCAGGGGCGGCCTGGTGATGCGCTGATCCCACTTTTTCTGCGCAATTCTTAATTTTACTGGTAGCGCGCCCAGGCTATGCATATGCACAGGTAGGTTTTAGTTAGTGTTAGGTCCCCTCCCATGGAGGAAAGACTTCTACGACAGTGGGAGGGACAAGTACCTAACAATTGCAAATTGTTAGTGAAACTAACATCCTCCAAGTGGTAGACAGGTCATGTGTGTGCTCATTGTGTATTTGAATCCCATGAGTGGGGTGTGCACTTTTTTGCAGGTAAGCACTCATCTGTTTTTAAGTAGCGCTGTTCATTTCTTTGCTGTGTTTGATTTAATTCTGGTCAGCTGCTCCCACTTGTTAGTGTTTCTTTGGTGTATATGCAGAGCCTCTGTTTGGTTCAAGGTGCGTTCGTAGTTCCTGGGGGGGCTCAGCGCATCTCTGAGCTGAGGCCATTCAGGGGCGGCCTGGTGATGCGCTGATCCCACTTTTTCTGCGCAATTCTTAATTTTACTGGTAGCGCGCCCAGGCTATGCATATGCACAGGTAGGTTTTAGTTAGTGTTAGGTCCCCTCCCATGGAGGAAAGACTTCTACGACAGTGGGAGGGACAAGTACCTAACAATTGCAAATTGTTAGTGAAACTAACATCCTCCAAGTGGTAGACAGGTCATGTGTGTGCTCATTGTGTATTTGAATCCCATGAGTGGGGTGTGCACTTTTTTGCAGGTAAGCACTCATCTGTTTTTAAGTAGCGCTGTTCATTTCTTTGCTGTGTTTGATTTAATTCTGGTCAGCTGCTCCCACTTGTTAGTGTTTCTTTGGTGTATATGCAGAGCCTCTGTTTGGTTCAAGGTGCGTTCGTAGTTCCTGGGGGGGCTCAGCGCATCTCTGAGCTGAGGCCATTCAGGGGCGGCCTGGTGATGCGCTGATCCCACTTTTTCTGCGCAATTCTTAATTTTACTGGTAGCGCGCCCAGGCTATGCATATGCACAGGTAGGTTTTAGTTAGTGTTAGGTCCCCTCCCATGGAGGAAAGACTTCTACGACAGTGGGAGGGACAAGTACCTAACAATTGCAAATTGTTAGTGAAACTAACATCCTCCAAGTGGTAGACAGGTCATGTGTGTGCTCATTGTGTATTTGAATCCCATGAGTGGGGTGTGCACTTTTTTGCAGGTAAGCACTCATCTGTTTTTAAGTAGCGCTGTTCATTTCTTTGCTGTGTTTGATTTAATTCTGGTCAGCTGCTCCCACTTGTTAGTGTTTCTTTGGTGTATATGCAGAGCCTCTGTTTGGTTCAAGGTGCGTTCGTAGTTCCTGGGGGGGCTCAGCGCATCTCTGAGCTGAGGCCATTCAGGGGCGGCCTGGTGATGCGCTGATCCCACTTTTTCTGCGCAATTCTTAATTTTACTGGTAGCGCGCCCAGGCTATGCATATGCACAGGTAGGTTTTAGTTAGTGTTAGGTCCCCTCCCATGGAGGAAAGACTTCTACGACAGTGGGAGGGACAAGTACCTAACAATTGCAAATTGTTAGTGAAACTAACATCCTCCAAGTGGTAGACAGGTCATGTGTGTGCTCATTGTGTATTTGAATCCCATGAGTGGGGTGTGCACTTTTTTGCAGGTAAGCACTCATCTGTTTTTAAGTAGCGCTGTTCATTTCTTTGCTGTGTTTGATTTAATTCTGGTCAGCTGCTCCCACTTGTTAGTGTTTCTTTGGTGTATATGCAGAGCCTCTGTTTGGTTCAAGGTGCGTTCGTAGTTCCTGGGGGGGCTCAGCGCATCTCTGAGCTGAGGCCATTCAGGGGCGGCCTGGTGATGCGCTGATCCCACTTTTTCTGCGCAACGTTTAAAAAATGTCCGTAGTACAATATATGGCGCCAATATTTTATTTGGAAATAAAGGTGCTTTTTTTCAGTTTTGCATCCATCAATAATTACAAGCCCGTAAATTAAAAAATAAACAGTAATATACCCTCTTGACATAAATATTAAAAAAAAGTTCAGTCCCTAAGGTAACTATTTATGTATTTTTATGTATTTTTTTTCTATAAAAAAAGTTTGGGTACTATGGGGAGGGGGGAGGGAGGGAAATAGTTAATTATAGAAGTCAGTGTTGGGATTTTTATTAAATAAAAGTGGATTTTGGTGTAATTTACTATTTGGCCACAAGATGTCCTCATACATTATTTCTGATTCATGTACGTAAGTACGTGAATCTAAAGTGATGCACGGCACTGAAACAACAGAAAGATACAATGAATGCAGACATCTCATAGACGTTTCATTGACATTCATTGTTCATTGACTCAGGGACTTAGATTAATGAATGGAAACTGAGTTCCCATTTATTCATCTCCCCGCTAACGGCCGGTCATGGTAGCGAACCGCGGGAGCGAGCGCCGGCCGCTGGCCACTGCAGACGCATATTCACGGCCCTGGGACTTCAAGTGAAGTTTTCCCGGGCCGTGATTATACTGCACCTGGTGTAGTAAGTAGTTAAGCATGGTTCATACTTACAAAGTGACATTTTTAAACCCAAAATAAGAATATGGGACTCCAGAAAAGTTATATGTAGGATTAGTGCAACATATACAATTACTTATAACATCAGTTTATTTTCACTTCAGGTTTGATTTAAAATATTAACACATTTTATTGTGAAGTAGAGCAGGAAATCTAGAATAAAATCTGGGTTTTCCCTTCATTCTGTTATAGGTCTGGTAAATTTCACACATCTTCCAATCTCCTCCACTCTTGGTATGCCTTGCTCCCTAAGGGAGGTAACTAAAATCTCATTCTAAGAAAAAAATGGCATCTTATTACTATCTACAATGCCTGAAGAATAACATGTATGTTTATGTTTCCAGACAGAATCTGAGACATTTCAAGTCTGAGGTTGGTCTAAAATATTTGCTAGAGGGAAAAATAACTAAAATTACACCTAAACTTATATTTGATCGCTCAACAATTCCAAACCTGAAGGAAACGTTTTACAGATGGAAACTTTAAAATCAAAGGAAGGCATTGTTTTCTAGACCAGTCCTAGTTGAACTTGATGGATGGATGTCCAACCTATCTAATTATTTATGGAACTTTAATAAGTTGCAAATTAGTGGCTGGATAGTGTACTGGTTGAGGGCTCTGCCTCTGACACAGTAAGCCTGCCCTTTTCAGTGAGGAGACCTTGGGCAATACTCCCTAACACTGCTACTGCCTATAGAGCGCACCCTAGTGGCAGCAGCTCTGGCCCTTTGGGTCCGCCAGGAGAAAAGCGTGATATAAATGTTCTGTGTCTTGTCTAATAACATCAGTTATACTAATATGTTGATGTGTTCAATTATTGAAGAATTCGGTTTATTGAAATTATCTTTTTAGGTCAAAAATGCCATGAAACAAGAAAGCAATTGCAATCATAGTAAGGTATGACTCCACCAAAACAAAAATGCTTTGAGTAACATGATTATTATTATTTAGCACTTATAAAGCGCCGACATCTTATGCAGCGCTGTACAGAGTATATATTGTCTTGTCACTTAAATGTCCCTCTGGGGGGCTCACAATCTAATCTCTACCATAGTCATATGTCTATATATATATGTATAGTGTAGTGTATGTATCGTAGTCTAGAGCCAATTTTAGGGGAAGCCAATTAACTTATCTGTATGTTTTTGGAATGTGGGAGGAAATCGGAGTTCCCAGAGGAAACCCACACAGACACGGGGAGAACATACAAACTCCTTGCAGATGTTTACCTGGCTGGGATTTGAACCAGGGACCCAACGCTGCAAGGCGAGAGCACTAACCACTACGCCACCGTGCTGCCCATTTGATCCCACAATCTCTTCATAGTTATCCAGGGTGGCCATTATTAAAAAAAAATCCCATATTGTCAATAATTGAGCCATTAGTTCTCTATGAGCAATATCAGTTGCCTGGCTTCTGGCTATACTGTTAGCCATAGACCCTGAGCAAGCATGCAGGAAATAAGGAAGGAAATAAATATGTCAGTCTTCATATACCCCTCACTTCCATTGTCCTTTAAGTTCCCCGAGTGAGGAAGCGTTTGACCCAGAGCCGGGACAAGGTCCTTTAGCACCCAAGGCTGAGACAGCAAAGTGCGCCCCTCCATCCCTCCCACCCCAGCCATCACACACTGATTGCTATTAGACTAATAGGTGCCCCAGGGCCCCCAACCTCCCCAACACCTTAATCTCCAGTTATATGGCTTGCAGTCACTGTCATGTATCCCCTTTTCTTAATTCTTTCTGCTTCAAACACAATTGGGAATGACAGCTGAATGAATTGTGCACCTCCCTTTACACTGCGCCCTGAGGCTGGAGCCTCTCCAGCCTATGCCTCGGCCCGGCCCTGGGACCTTTTCCCACTCTAGGTAACAACAGCATTGTATGTTAATGGAAAAATTATGTCAAAGGCCTATTTCCTAACTGGGGAATTTTTTTTCAGATTGACATAGATGGCCTCTTCCACCCTTATTGCAAAATAGTTTTCTTTAACACAGGCTAAAACTGGTTTTGAGGTTTAGGTGTGAAGGAAGCAATCTTTGTAATTGAACAGGAGATTAATTGTATTATTATTAATGTTTAACACACAGCGGTGTTTTATCACCCATACATAGGAATTTTAAAGAGGAACTTTAGCGAAAAGGGAACAAAATAAATCAATACATTACAAAGCGAGACGTTAAAAAAATATAGAGATCAAGAAATGATTGATATTCACCATATAATTTGTTCATACTGTTTGATCCATAATCAGCCTGCACGTAATCATCTTTACTACTGGCAGACATGAAAAAAACAGACAGCACCAACTACCATTATCTATAACCATGCCTCCTAACAATGCCATAGGCTAAAAAGTTTTTTTTTTTTTGAAATATAGATATACATATGCACAGAGGGAGATACTGGCTGCTAGGCAGCTGGAAACAGCTATTATTTCCCACAACGCAACAAGCCTCCCACAGTGGGACATCACACTGTGAGAGGGGTTTACCACAATATCAGCTATACAGACATTCCTGATGATTTATTTGAGAAAAGTTTCTCATAGGAAAAGGGATATCAGCTACTGATTGTGAGGAAGTTAAATCCTTTGTTACAGTTCCTCTTTAAAGACAAAACACATTGACATCTACATAATGATTACCATTAGTTGGATTGCCAGTAGTTGGATTGCCAGCACATACAAAACTGTCTGAGTATTTCCTTCACATAACTAGAACTGAAAAATAATGCTCAGTAGTCAGTAATAGTGTTGGAGTGTCTTCTAGAACACAAAGGGCCAGATCCAATTGATCTTTTCTTCTATGAGATAATTTTTTTACCTTAACTTTTCAGCACTCTGCAAATGAAAAAGTACCAAAAATTATGTTAAAAACTTCTGTAAAAATGATTCTTGTTCTTGCTTCCTGCTGGCTTAAAGGCATTTTATTTATAAGCTGGGAAAATATCACCTAGGAAAAAACCTAAGAGAAAAAGTGAATTGGATCAGGCCCTAAGTCTCTAGCTCAAGCTAGTTTGGGAAAGGCTAGAGCCCTTTATGCATGCTGGACAAATGTTATGTTCCCTTTAATTAAGCGCTTTGACTTGATCATGAGACACACCATATCAATCCAAATTTACTGTCATTTTAAATTGTCTTTGTTCTATATGGGTTTCAAAACCTTGTTAACCACTTTATGCCTGCATGGGCTGAAGTGTTTAAATGCACACATGCATGCTCCCGCGGTTGGTGCATGTGCACTTGGAATAGTAGAACTTTTATAAACAACCTATTTGCACTAAAGGTACAGAAATAGGGCATTTGTAAATGTCTCTTTTGCAGGAAGTGGTTAAAATTGTATTTAATAAAATACATGTTCTGAAAATCTGGTTTGTAAAGTACAGTAAAGTAAGGTTACGTATTTTGATATTGGTTTTTAAAGCACATACAGGCAGTTGGTAGTCTATTTTAATTTAGATCTTCAGATTATATTAAATATCTCCTTTTGGCATTTAATTACTTTATTTAGTTAGAAAGACAGCGATATTACTATCAGGATCCCAGTACCTTTCCTTTCATCAGTGGCCAAAGCTAGATGAAACTCAGTATGGCATATATAAAGTATTACATGCAAGTTTGGCTAAAAATCATTTCTTGAATGAACTGAGCCCTTGTTTTACAGTAATATGAGAAATCTAGCTCTCTTACATGGGAAGTATAAACTGAGTAAATTATGTGAAATACAAGTTACATTAGACATATCAAATCAAGATCTACTCAACTAAATGTGCATAGAAGTTATAGATGTTATTGTACCCTAAAAGGAGAGCAATGAATTAACAAGGTAAACTGAAACTCACCAACAACACCCCAGAATTATTAGGAAAAGGAAGCAAAATGATTCCTGTTAACTGCTGAATAATATGAGCTATCAGCTTAAAGGGAATGCATAATAATTTTTCTTCTTTTTTATTAGGGATTTGCACTAATGTTTTTTACATAAATATGAAACATTAGAAATACATGTTTAAAGAATCCTATTAGCACACAGAGGCTGGTTCTGCATATAATAACCAGCCTGTGTTACTACACTGTACCCCCCCCAGCCCCCCCCCCCCCCCCCGAGCTCTGCTGTCCACCTTAAATCAAGCTGCTGTGCTAACGACAAGCAGCGTGTTGCTGGCAGGCTGTTTACATGTAGACTGTCACTCTCCGCCACTCCCCTTCCCTCCAATCAGCTTACAGAGGCGGGAAGGGATGCAGGCAGGGAGTGGCGCTATAGAGGAGGCAGGGGAGCAGCGGAGAGTAACAGTCTGCATGTAAACAGCCTGCTTTCAACAAGTTGCGTGTCACTAGCACGGCGGTTTGATTTATGGGGGACAGCAGGCAGAGCGCAGGGGGGGGGGGGCATGGGGGGGAACAGTATAGTAACAGAGGCTGGTGATTATATGCAGAACCAGCCTCTGTGTGCTAATAGGTTTCTTAAAACCCACCTCGGGGTCTCTTTAAGTAAGTTATGCATGTAGAATAGATTATTTTTTTACTGCTACACAATAAAAACATATCAACAGTGTATAACAAGACTTAACTATTAGTTGCCAAGTGAGGAGAGAGAAATATTTGGAGATATTCTCAATGCTTGAAACCTGAATATTCTGTAATATTTGAATTCTAGTATAGATGTAAATCAAGATGCTTATTCTAGTTCCTATGTCAATTCAAAGCAGCAGGTACAGCAATAAAAAAATGGAACAGCAATTGGCTATATTTTATGTTTATAATAAAAACATATAATATATATATATATTTGAAAATTACATGTCCACATTTTTAATTTACAACATGCAGCCAGCACAAGTTACTAACCATCTAGATAAACAAAGATAATAGTTATGAAACATTACTATAAGATCAGCTTTTAAACTGCAAATAGGTCATACAAGAATGACTCACTTTTCTCTACTCTCTCAGAAAATTCAACTAGATAAGCTGGGGTCGTTATTACTGCGGGAGCCATGGCGGAATGAACGGCAGGGCGCGGATTGTGTCCTCCATGGATCTGGATTATGAAAAGGTATTTAACTTTTTTCACATTTGTGGCCTCGGAAGTCCTTTAAATATTGTTTCCTGCTATCTTTTTAACATATCCTGCAAATTTGACATTGCTAGGATGTAAGGGGCCTTTGCTATTAACTGTTAAAGCCGGCAGGTGATAACCAACCAGAGTTATAGGGGTGCAAAAGTGCTGAATTCTGCAATTGGCTATTTCACTTTCAAAAATCCCAAATCTTTTCAAAGGACGATGGTTCAGCAGTGGCACATTTTCTAGCATTGTAGGGCCTCTTAGGGGGATCATGAATGGTGAGTTTAGGGCCCTTAGACCAAAGAGGTCAAAGCCTAGGGTCACAAAAACATGTTTATTTGGGCAATGTTAATGGTGGAGATTCTGATTCTGACGAACATAAATCGCAGCCATGGCCGTTAGCAAAGTCTGAATCTCACGACATGTCTCATGCAGGTAGAAGGCATATTGTTGTACTTGCACTACAATGTTGGGTTCCCTAAATCTCTGCAAACCAGAGTTACGGGGGTGCAAAAATGCTAAATTCCCCCATAGGCTTTTATTGGGGCCTAGGTTTTGAGGGTACAAAAGCGCATGAACGAAGATAATAGTTATGAAACATTACTATAAGATCAGCTTTTAAACTGCAAATAGGTCATACAAAATGACTCACTCTTCTCTACTCTCTCAGCAAATTCAACTAGATAAGCTCCCATTTCCTTTACTTAGTGTCGTAAAGAGTGCCTCTAGGCACACAGACAGTACTGTATTCGAAATCTCAGGAAGCTTTCGAACTATGGGACATGGGTTCACCCAGTGTTAATAAGAGAAAGTTTCAACACAGTTTGTTAAGAGTTAATATAAAACCAAAAAATAAATTGATGCGTTAATTGGTCCACCCAACATTTACCTTAGAGTCTAGCTTAGACTATAGTACAAACACATAACTGTTGTAGGGATTCAATTGTGAGCCCTGCTGAGGGATAGTTAGTGACATGCCTTAACCACTTCCCGACCGCCGTATATACAATTGGCGGCCGGGAAGTGGACGCCGCAAGGACCGCCGTATTGACAATTGGCGGCGGTCCTTGTATGGGCATGGGCGGAGCGATCGCGTCATCCGTGACGCGATCCTCCGCCTCCGCCTGGCGCCGCTCACCCGCCGCAACATCCCGCCGGCCATACGGAAGCGCCGGCGGGATGTTAACCCGACGATCGCCGCATACAAAGTGTATAATACACTTTGTAATGTTTACAAAGTGTATTATACAGGCTGCCTCCTGCCCTGGTGGTCCCAATGTCCGAGGGACCACCAGGGCAGGCTGCAGCCACCCTAGTCTGCACCAAGCACACTGATTTCCCCCCCCCCTGCCCCAGATCGCCCACAGCACCCATCAGGACCCCCCCTGCCCACCCCCCAGACCCCTGTTTGCACCCAATCACCCCCCTAATCACCCATCAATCACTCCCTGTCACTATCTGTCAACGCTATTTTTTTTTTATTCCCCCCCCTGCCCCCCGCTCCCTCCTGATCACCCCCCCACCCCTCAGATTCTCCCCAGACCCCCCCCCCAGACCCCCCCCCCCCCCATGTACTGTATGCATCTATCCCCCCTGATCACCTGTCAATCACCTGTCCATCACCTGTCAATCACCCATCAATCACCCGTCAATCACCCCCTGTCACTGCCACCCATCAATCAGCCCCTAACCTGCCCCTTGCGGGCAATCTGATCACCCCCCCACACCAATAGATCGCCCGCAGATCCGACATCAGATCACCTCCCAAATCCATTGTTTACATCTATTCTCTCCTCTAAACACCCACTAATTACCCATCAATCACCCATCAATCACCCCCTATCACCACCTGTCACTTTTACCTATCAGATCAGACCCTAATCTGCCCCTTGCGGGCACCCAATCGCCCGCCCACACGCTCAGATTGCCCTCTGTCCCCCCCCTTATCAATTCACCAGTGCATTAATTACATCTGTTCTTCCCTGTAATAACCCACTGATCACCTGTCAATCACCTGCCAATCACCTATCACCCATCAATCACCCCCTGTCACTGCCACCCAACAATCAGCCCCTAACCTGCCCCTTGCGGGCAATCTGATCACCCACCCACACCAATAGATCGCCCGCAGATCCGACATCAGATCACCACCCAAGCGCAGTGTTTCCATCTATTCTCTCCTCTAAACACCCACTAATTACCCATCAATCACCCATCAATCACCCCCTATCACCACCTGTCACTGTTACCCATCAGATCAGACCCTAATCTGCCCCTTGCGGGCACCCAATCGCCCGCCTACACGCTCAGATTGCTCTCAGACCCCCCCTTATCAATTCGCCAGTGCAATATTTACATCTGTTCTCCCCTGTAATAACCCACTGATTACCTGTCAATCACCTATCAATCACCCATCAATCACCCCCTGTCACTGCCACCCATCAATCACCCCCTGTCACTGCCACCCATCAATCACCCGCTGTCACTGCCACCCAACAATCAGCCCCTAACCTGCCCCTTGCGGGCAATCTGATCACCCACCCACACCAATAGATCGCCCGCAGATCCGACATCAGATCACCACTCAAGCGCAGCGTTTACATCTATTCTCTCCTCTAAACACCCACTATTTACCCATCAATCACCCATCAATCACTCCCTATCACCACCTGTCACTGTTACCTATCAGATCAGACCCTAATCTGCCCCTTGCGGGCACCCAATCACCCGCCTACACGCTCAGATTGCCCTCAGACCCCCCCTTATCAATTCGCCAGTGCAATATTTACATCTGTCCTTCCCTGTAATAACGCACTGATCACCTGTCAATCACCTGCCAATCACCTATCACCCATCAATCACCCCCTGTCACTGCCACCCAACAATCAGCCCCTAACCTGCCCCTTGCGGGCAAACTGATCACCCACCCACACCAATAGATCGCCCGCAGATCCGACATCAGATCACCACCCAAGCGCAGTGTTTCCATCTATTCTCTCCTCTAAACACCCACTAATTACCCATCAATCACCCATCAATCACCCCCTATCACCACCTGTCACTGTTACCCATCAGATCAGACCCTAATCTGCCCCTTGCGGGCACCCAATCGCCCGCCTACACGCTCAGATTGCTCTCAGACCCCCCCTTATCAATTCGCCAGTGCAATATTTACATCTGTTCTCCCCTGTAATAACCCACTGATTACCTGTCAATCACCTATCAATCACCCATCAATCACCCCCTGTCACTGCCACCCATCAATCACCCCCTGTCACTGCCACCCATCAATCACCCGCTGTCACTGCCACCCATCAATCAGCCCCTAACCTGCCCCTTGCGGGCAAACTGATCACCCACCCACACCAATAGATCGCCCGCAGATCCGACATCAGATCACCACCCAAGCGCAGTGTTTCCATCTATTCTCTACCCTAAACACCCACTAATTACCCATCAATCACCCCCTGTCACTGCTACCTATCAGATTAGACCCCTATCTGCCCCTAGGGCACTCAATCACCCGCCCACACCCTCAGAATGCCCTCAGACCCCAGCCCTGATCACCTCGCCAGTGCATTGCTTGCATCTATTCCCCCCTCTAATCACACCTTGAGACACCCATCAATCACCTCCTGTCACCCCCTAGCACACCTACCCATCAGATCAGGCCCCAATTTGCCCCGTGTGGGCTCCTGATCACTCGGCCAAACCCTCAGATCCCCCTCAGACCCCCATCCGATCACCTCCCCAGTGCATTGATTGCATCTATTTTCCCCTCTAACCACCCCCTGAGACACCCATCAATCACCTCCTGTCACCCCCCTAGCACTCCTATCCATCAGATCAGGCCCAATACAACCTGTCATCTAAAAGGCCACCCTGCTTATGACCGGTTCCACAAAATTCGGCCCCTCATAGACCATCTGTCATCAAAATTTGCAGATGCTTATACCCCTGAACAGTCATTTTGAGACATTTGGTTTCCAGACTACTCACGGTTTTGGGCCTGTAAAATGCCAGGGCGGTATAGGAACCCCACAAGTGACCCCATTTTAGAAAAAAAGACACCCCAAGGTATTCTGTTAGGTGTATGACGAGTTCATAGAAGATTTTATTTTTTGTCAAAAGTTAGCGGAAATTAATTTTTATTGGTTTTTTTTCACAAAGTGTCATTTTTCACTAACTTGTGACAAAAAATAAAATCTTCAATGAACTCGCCATACACCTAACAGAATACCTTGGGGTGTCTTCTTTCTAAAATGGGGTCACTTGTGGGGTTCCTATACTGCCCTGGCATTTTAGGGGCCCTAAACCGCGAGGAGTAGTCTAGAAAACAAATGCTTCAAAATGACCTGTGAATAGGACGTTGGGCCCCTTAGCGCACCTAGGCTGCAAAAAAGTGTCACACATGTGGTACCGCCGTACTCAGGAAAAGTAGTATAATGTGTTTTGGGGTGTATTTTTACACATACCCATGCTGGGTGGGAGAAATTTCTATGTAAATGGACAATTGTGTGTAAAAAAATCAAACAATTGTCATTTACAGAGATATTTCTCCCACTTAGCATGGGTATGTGTAAAAATACACCCCAAAACGCATTATACTACTTCTCCTGAGTACGGCGGTACCACATGTGTGGCACTTTTTTTACACCCTAAGTACGCTAAGGGGCCCAAAGTCCAATGAGTACCTTTAGGATTTCACAGGTCATTTTGCGACATTTGGTTTCAAGACTACTCCTCACGGTTTAGGGCCCCTAAAATGCCAGGGCAGTATAGGAACCCCACAAATGACCCCATTCTAGAAAGAAGACACCCAAAGGTATTCCGTACGGAGTATGGTGAGTTCATAGAAGATTTTATTTTTTGTCACAAGTTAGCGGAAAATGACACTTTGTGAAAAAAAAACTATTAAAATCAATTTCCGCTAACTTGTGACAAAAAAATAAAAACTTCTATGAACTCACCATACTCCTAACGGAATACCTTGGGGTGTCTTCTTTCTAAAATGGGGTCATTAGTGGGGTTCCTATACTGCCCTGGCATTTTAGGGGCCCTAAACCGTGAGGAAACAAAAATGACCTGTGAAATCCTAAAGGTACTCATTGGACTTTGGGCCCCTTAGTGCAGTTAGGGTGCAAAAAAGTGCCACACATGTGGTATCGCCGTACTCGGGAGAAGTAGTACAATGTGTTTTGGGGTGTATTTTTACACATACCCATGCTGGGTGGGAGAAATACCTCTGTAAATGACAATCTTTTGATTTTTTTACACACAATTGTCCATTTACAGAGGTATTTCTCCCACCCAGCATGGGTATGTGTAAAAATACACCCCAAAACACATTGTACTACTTCTCCCGAGTATGGCGATACCACATGTGTGGCACTTTTTGCACCCTAACTGCGCTAAAGGGCCCAAAGTCCAATGAGTACCTTTAGGATTTCACAGGTCATTTTGAGAAAAAATGCCAGGGCAGTATAGGAACCCCACTAATGACCCAATTTTAGAAAGAAGACACCCCAAGGTATTCCGTTAGGAGTATGGTGAGTTCATAGAAGATTTTATTTTTTGTCAAAAGTTAGCGGAAATTGATTTTAGTTGTGTTTTTTCACAAAGTGTCATTTTCCACTAACTTTTGACAAAAAATAAAATCTTCTATGAACTCACCATACTCCTAACGGAATTCCTTGGGGTGTCTTCTTTCTAAAATGGGGTCATTTGTGGGGTTCCTATACTGCCCTGGCATTTTAGGGGCCCTAAACCGTGAGGAGTAGTCTTGAAACGAAATTTCTCAAAATGACCTGTGAAATCCTAAAGGTACTCATTGGACTTTGGGCCCTTTAGCGCAGTTAGGGTGCAAAAAAGTGCCACACATGTGGTATCGCCGTACTCAGGAGAAGTAGTATAATGTGTTTTGTGGTGTATTTTTACACATACCCATGCTGAGTGGGAGAAATATCTCTGTAAATGGACAATTGTGTGTAAAAAAAAAATTAACAAATTGTCATTTACAGAGATATTTCTCCCACCCAGCATGGGTATGTGTAAAAATACACCCCAAAACACATTATACTAGTTCTCCTGAGTACGTCAATACCACATGTGTGGCACTTTTTTGCAGCCTAACTGCGCTAAGGGGTCCAAAGTCCAATGAGCACCTTTAGGCTTTACAGGGGTGCTTACAATTTAGCACCCCCCAAAATGTCAGGACAGTAAACACACCCCACAAATGACCCCATTTTGGAAAGTAGACCCTTCAAGGTATTCAGAGAGGGGCATGGTGAGTCCGTGGCAGATTTCATTTTTTTTTGTCGCAAGTTAGAAGAAATGGAAACTTTTTGTTTTTTTTTATTTTCCTCACAAAGTGTCATTTTCCGCTTACTTGTGACAAAAAATAATATCTTCTATGAACTCACTATGCCTCTCAGTGAATACTTTGGGATGTCTTCTTTCCAAAATGGGGTCATTTGGGGGGTATTTATACTATCCTGGAATTCTAGCCCCTCATGAAACATGACGGGGGGTCAGAAAAGTCAGAGATGCTTGAAAATGGGAAAATTCACTTTTTGCACCATAGTTTGTAAATGCTATAACTTTTACCCAAACCAATAAATATACACTGAATGGGTTTTTTTTTTATCAAAAACATGTTTGTCCACATTTTTCGCGCTGCATGTATACAGAAATTTTACTTTATTTGAAAAATGTCAGCACAGAAAGTTAAAAAAATCATTTTTTTGCCAAAATTCATGTCTTTTTTGATGAATATAATAAAAAGTAAAAATTGCAGGAGCAATCAAATAGCACCAAAAGAAAGCTTTATTAGTGACAAGAAAAGGAGCCAAAATTCATTTAGGTGGTAGGTTGTATGAGCGAGCAATAAACCGTGAAAGCTGCAGTGGTCTGAATGGAAAAAAAGTGGCCGGTCCTTAAGGGGTAGAAAGCCCTAGGTCCTCAAGTGGTTAATGATATACGTTGTAAAGCACTGTGGAGGATGTCAACACTGTATACTGTAAATACATGATCAAATATAACATCAGAGGAGGCAGAAAACTATTTTATAAAAATGTTAACTGCAGTCTTCTTTTTCATCTGGATCTTCTTTTCTGTAACTTTCTTTCTCCTTGTATCTTGTATCAAAATCTTCTTCTGTGTACATATATCTTTTTCCAGCATTTTCATCTACAGTATATATTTGTACCTTCTTCTTTAAGCTTATTTATTCCTGTCTTCGGTTCTTTTGTCTACTTACATGCTAATTGCTGACTTACCTGCCTCACTACCACCTCAGCACTGCAGACCCAGCTGAAGTGAGAGGAGGGTTTTTTTTAAAAATTCACCCTAAATGTACATACATTTCTGCCTCCAGCTGTATGTTCAGTGCTGATGGGTTTTTATTTTTTTCACATTTTGTTAGTTATTTTTAAAAGGAGTCTGCTTTGGATGCTATTTATTGTTTGAAATCAGCTTTTTATGAATGCATGGAGATCTATCCACACAATCTGCTAGCAATCTATTCACGTACACTCTCGGAAATGATACAGACAGAGGTTGTCCCACTTCAGATAGGTTTGCAATTTGTTGCATGAATGTTAAAATTCTCCTGTGTGGCACCAATACAATTATTAATGCGTGTATATATATATATATTTTTTTTTTTTTTGGGGGGGGGGGGGGCGACTTTTTTGTTGTTGTGGGTATTTAAACTTTTTTCAGGGTAACCTCTGTTTCCTGGTTTATGACCTGGTGGGGAAACCCGCTGGTACTTGGCCAAGTTTATAGTCTGGGGGAAGGTTTTACGGAAAATATGTAAGCTATACTGGTATCCTTATATCTCAGATCTGAAATGTGTGGAACCTGTCTGCTTTCATACTTTTGAGATTCTTTCTGGTCTTTTGGGATTGTTGTTGAATATTTTACTGTCAAAGCTCCTGAGGCGTGCTACATGACAGGAGCATATGACTAAAGTCAGAATAGATATTTTATGTCAATTCATGGTATGATAAACATTTTTACTCTTAAGGTGGCAATTAATGATACAATTTGTAGTCAAGTATCGATTTTTCAGATGGTGGGCCCAATAGATCCTGAACAATCTGGTCTATCTGCATGGGGGATTTCTTAAAGGGGAACTTCAGCCTAAACAAACATACTGTCATCAAGTTACATTAGTTATGTTAATTAAAATAGATAGGTAATATAATCTCTTACCCATCCTGTTTTAAAAGAACAGGCAAATGTTTGTGATTCATGGGGGCTGCCATCTTTGTCATGGGGGCAGCCATCTTTTTGGTTGAAAGGAGGTGACAGGGAGCATGAGACTCAGTTCCAACTATCCTGTGTCCTGATTACCCCTCCCAGCTGCGTGCGCTAGGCTTCAAATGTCAAATTCAATATGTAAAAAAAAAAATTGCACCAAAACAGCAGAACGAGAAAAACAAAATCAGAAATCCCATCATGCTTTGCACAGCATCAGGGGAAAAATGCCCGGGCAGTTTTCTTCTGTGCAGCTAAAAATGAGGCTTGTATAAGAGAAACAAAGTTCTGATGCTGTAAAACTGTTACAGAAACACCAAGCCTTTTCAGCGCTGCTGAGTAGATTTTTAGTCCGGAGGTTCACTTTAATACATACAATCACAACTGTTTTCAATACTGGAAATAGTTTGGATCATTTAATGCTGTGTTTCAATTAAAAAACAATCATTTCTACAGATCTGAATAATTTGATCAAAAATACAGTTGTTCAAAAACAATTCCACCGTTAATGGGCACCTTTGGTACATTTTGAACATAGATAGCTGTTGCTGTAAAAAGGAAACTTAAGTGAGAGGAATAAGGAGCAGTGTTGAGCAAAAATGCCAATATTCTTTTTGCCTTATTTTTGCAAAAATAAGTACAATTTTTGCTTCGACAAGTGAAAATTCGCTTGAATATTTTAGCTTTTTTCACCTAATATTTGCCAACTTTCGTGGTTAATAGCAAATAGAATCCCTAAGTTTGCAGGGTATGTTGAAGAGAAAAGTGGGTACAACAGGAAAAAAAACATTTTCAAAAAACTTTATAGTTTTGGAGAAAAATGATTTTAAAGTTACGATAGGAAAAAAAGTACACATTTAAAGTCGGTAAATGACACATAATGGCCTCAATTCACTAAGCATAGTTTAGACTAGTCTACAGATGGTTTTTAGTCTACTGATGGTTTGGTGTAATGTTTTAGACCTGTTTTTAGACCTGGAATAACATTCAGTAATTATACAATTCACAAAGGCAAACAAGGAGTAACTCCGCCCACTTTTTCTGACAGAGATTAGACCAGCTGATTTCTGAAGGTAAAGTAATTCTGTGAGGTATTTTAGATGTGAGGATGGAACCTTTTGAATTAATTATGCAGGCGTTTAATTGTATCCAGAGGAGAACTCGAGAAGGACGTCAGTGATAGCTACTAGTTTGTGAATTCCATCTTTTGATCATTTCCCCTGCTTTACTGACCTAATTATCAAATGGTTTAGACCAGGTCTAAAAACAGGACTAAAACTTTTGGAAATAGTGAATTCCCCTTTGATGCAATTGACCAAACCATCAGTAGACTAAAAACCATCTGCAGACTAGTCTAAACTGCTTAATGAATCAAGGCCAATGTAGAAGCCTAATGGTAGTGTAAATTTACATATATCAAAAAAAAGAGCAATGAATTTCATGACGGGGTTTCCGAGGGGGTCCATACGCAGGGATCACTATACAGCTGCAATAAGGCTGTGTTAAGGATCCCTGGCAACTTTACCTATTTTTTAAAACATAATTTTTTTGTTCATAGTGTGGGAAATTAAAAAAAAAAATAACTAAATGAGCTATAACATGGTCCATGGTATGGTATGGCAAAGCCTACCCCTCTCCCCCAGAGCCCTTGTCCAATTCATGTGGACAAGTAGCTCTTCCCCACCTCCAGAGCCCCAAGAGGAGATGGGGGCAAGGCGCCACGGGGGGATTCATGGTGGCATCTGGGTGTCCCCTTTAAAGGACATCGGAGGGGAAAATAAACTGATGAGAAAAATAATTGTATCCATCCTCCTTCTCCTAAAAAATGACTTTTTAGATATCACACAGTTTTATTTTATATTTTAATCTAGTTTTTAAGGTTTTACTGTTTCATTGTCTCTGCTCAATGACACCTTCATTGAAGTATACTAGAGCTCAAATCTATGAATTATTGACCCTTTTTATCTCTTTCCTGCTCTCAGAAGCCATTTACTGATAGGAAAGTATTTTATGGCTGTAATTACTAATCAGTGAGTGTTATGCTCAGACCCAGTCTGACCCGGTCCCGACCTGGACAGAAACTGTCTCTTACCTGATTTTTAACTCTTTCATGCAAAGAAAGAAAAAAAGGAACACATCCTAGTTATTTGTGTGATTGGCACTATACTACACATGTTTATCTCATCATGTCAAATGTCACCTCAGTTGTCCTTTAAGAAGGGGTTCCCCAGATGCTCACCCTTCCCCAGGAGAAATGAGTATAGGGGTACATAGTATCCCTTACCCATTTACACAAAGGGTTAAATACAATAAAAAAAAAACTACGAAAAAGTATTTTAATATTCCTTTAATTAACCAGAAATACTTACCTGTACCTTTATAAAATGTTTCCATGTCAATATCCTCGGAAATGTCCCACACCAATATCACGTAATGTTGAGATCTTGATTGAAGATCTCCACGCACCCGCCACCACACACTGCAGCTCTAGTTATACTTAGTAAAGCTAGAGCTCTGATCGTCCCTCCTGCATGGCTTTTCGCTCTTCTCCTCACCCGCCACACCTATTGCACCCACCCACAAAGGCATCCTGGAGCACCCATAGCACCCTGGTGCAATGGGTGCTCCAGGGTACCAGTGTGGGTGGGGACGATAGGTGCAGTGGGAGGGGAGAAGACCGGGCGCCACAGAGAACAGAACTTTAGCTATACTAAGTGTAGCTAGAGCCAAAGCATCTTTAAATTTGGCTCCAAGGCTCCCCATTGGTTAGGCAATCAGAAGGATCCCCATTTGTCTGTTAATAGATCAATGGGGAGCTTTGGATCCAAATTCAAAGATGCTTTGGCTCTAGCTATAACTATAGGTAGAGCTGCACAGGGAGCAGCGCTGTGTGGCAGGCTGGCAGCGGGTGCGTGGCGATCTTCAATCAAGATCACAACATTAGAGGATATTGGCATGGGACAATTATGAGGATATTGGCTTGGGAATTTTTTTTTTTAAAAGGTAGACGTAAGTATTTATGGTTAATTAAGAATAATAAAGGATTTTTCTTATTAGATCCAGTTCAAACTCCTAACCCTAATCTACAAAGCTCTCCACAATCTCTCTTCCCGGTACATATCATCACTAATTTCCAGATACAAACCCAATCGCAATCTCAGATCTGCACACGAACTTCTGTTGGGGTCCTCTAGAATCACCTCCTCACATTCCCGCTTACAAAATTTTGCACGCGCTTCACCCCTCCTCTGGAATCCCCTCCCTCAACACATCCGGCACTCGCCAACCTTTGTTACTTTTAAACGCTCTCTAAAAACTCATTTGTTCCGACAAGCATATGCGCCCTAGCCCACTTCCCTTTGTCCTAAGACCAAATTGCACTCCTACTAGGTATCCTAAAACACACTGACTTTATATATTTTATCGTATACTACCCCTCCTCTTGTTTCCCCCCATTCCCTTTAGATTGTAAGCTCGCAAGGGCAGGGCTCTATCCCCTTTTTGTGTCTTGGAAATCATTATACATTATATTCATCATGTTACTTTTATCACTGTCATTACCACGTCTGTATTTTGTATTCTGTATGCTGTATCATTTTTTGTATTTTGTAACTAATTATGTATCTTGTATATTAGTGTACACCATTGTCTGTATTATGTACCCCATGTTTGTTTCTTACTTACTTTGTACAGCGCCACGGAATATATTGGCGCTTTATAAATCAATAATAATAATAATAATTGTCCTGTTTTTATTTCCTTTAACCCTTTGTGGAAATGGGTAAGGGGTATTTTGTACCTCTATACTCATTTCTCCTGGGGAGGGGGCTAGTATCTGGGGGTCCCCTTCTTAAAGGGGACTGTCAGATGCCACCATGAAACACCCCATCCCCCGGCGTCATCACCACATGTGGGAAATTAATAAAAAAATGATGTGGAGTTCCCCCTACTAAGCTCTTTAACCCCTTGTCCTCCATGCAGGCTGGGATAGCCAGGGTGCGAAGCCCCATGCAGCCGGGGCTCCACATCCTGGCTATCCCAGGATGTGGCTATCCCTGGCTGAACAAAAAAAAAATAAAAGTAAAAAAAAAAAGGTAAAGTTGGCAGGGATCCTTATAGAGCATTATTGCTTCTGTATAGTAATCCCTGACCAAAACATTGCCACTTCCATGGTGTTTCCAGGGGGTCCACACGCACTGCGTTTCGACTCCCTGGACACCCCGTCATGAAATTCATTGCTCTTTCTTTTGATATATGTACATTTACACTACCATTATGGTGCTACATTATTTGTCATTCCCTGCATTTAAATGTATACATTTTTTCCTATCATAATTTAAAACTGATTTTCTTCAAACCTATAAGGTCTTTTTGAACAAAATTTTTCCTCATTTACCTACTTTTCTCCTTAACATGCCCTGCAAATTTCGTGATTCTTACTGGGAAGAGGTCTTTGATATTAACCGCAAAAGTCAGTAAACATTAGGTGAAAACATGTCAAATCTCAAAAGTAAAAACGCAAAGATTTACGATTATTTTCACGAAAAAATCTCAAAAATGAGAATGGCATTTTTGATGTGACGAAAATTTGCCAGCAACACTAGGGAAGGGGGGGGGGGGAGTCCTTATATCAGGGACATGAACACATAAGGGGATGGATATAAGGGGAGACCTTTATATCCGGGTCCGGGACATGAAAAACATAATGAAGATATAAGGGTTTACCCTTATGTCCAATGCATGAACACATAATGGGATATTAGGGGGGACCCTTATATTTTGGACATGACCCTATAGTTTTGGAGAAAATATATTTTAAAGTTACGATAGGAAAAAAAGTGTACGTTTACATGCGGTAAATGACAGATAGTGTAGCAAACCTAATGGTAGTGTAAATTTACATATATCAAGAGATAGAGCAATGAATTTCATGAAGAGGTTTCCAAGGGGATCCACACGCAGGGGATCCCCTGGAAACCCCGTAGAAGTGGCAACGCTTTGGCCAGGGATCACTATACAGCCACAATAAGGCTGTGCTAAGGATTCCTGACAACTATACTACTTCAGCCTCTGGTTATGACACTTGATTCCTATATTAAGGATACTGGCATGTTCTTACAAAATATTGGGAACCTTGATGTGGGAGGGGATGATCTCCTCCTGGTTACGTTAGATGTCAAGAGCCTCTACACCTCCATCCCACATGATGGATGTGTGGAGGCCATCGATTGGTTTCTCATGACATGGTCAGACCTTTCTCATGATCAGCGATTATATGTACTTGAGTTACTGAATGTGGTTTTACGATATAACTATTTTTTGTTTCAGGATGACTTTTTTCTGCAGCTGCGGGACACAGCGATGGGGTCGAATGTGGCCCCGTCATATGCTAATCTTTACATGAGACTATTTGAAGAGGCTTTTGTCTACTCGAATCGTCTCTTTCAACGACATGCTATGTGTTGGTATAGATTTATCGATTATATTTTCTGTATGTGGGCGGGGCTGCATTCGACCCTGGATCAATTCCTCGTCGACCTGTCCCAATGCTGCAGAGAAATTAGACTAACAGGCCATGTGAGTACTGATTAGGTGGCCTTTTTGGACACCATGATTACTAAAAAAGATAATCTCTTAATCTCTGATCTTTACATCAAGAGTACAGATTGTAACTCTTTGTTACACTATAATAGCTTCCACCCTCCTCATGTAAAAGATGCAATCCCAAAGGGCCAATTCACTAGACTTAACAAAATTGTTGCTAGTCCAGATAGTCTTAACCAACGACAGAAAGATATGACTTATACATTTAAACAGAGGGGGTATCCCTCACAGACACTTGTATCAAATACCAGTTCTAAAAAGAAAAGATCTAACAACCAGTTTCATCTCCCTTTTTTCTCAACATATAAAACATGCAGTTTAGAGATTGGAAAAAGTATTAGACGCCATTGGCACCCATTGAGTAATGCTTTCCCAAATATCCCTGAGTTTAGATACCCCCCACTTCATTCCTTCAAACAAGCACCAACAATTAGGGATTACGTTCTTTACCACGTTCCTGTGGGACCAGTGCCTAGCAGGAGAGTGGGAACTTATCCTTGTGTGGGCTGTCATCTTTGTGAACACATTAATAAGGGCCATGAATTCTATCACCTTACTAAAGGCACCAAATATATGATCAGGGATTTTTTTACCTGTGAGTCCAGTTTTGTTGTCTATTATCTAAAATGCCCCTGTAGCTTAGGCTATGTGGGCATGACCACGCAAAAGGTTAGGGATAGGATCTGTTCCCATAAGTGTGCTATTTGTAATGGTGACACCAAACAAGCAGTTTCAGCCCATTTCACCCAGATGTGTCATAGTATGTCACAATTGAAAGTGCAGATTATTGATGGGGTTCCCAGTACATGGAAGGGGAAGTATAACAGGACCAATGAGCTATTGAGAAGGGAGGCGGGTTGGATAAGGAGATTGGGGGTAATGGGTAATGGAGGACTCAACCGTGAATATGATTTTGGCTTCTGTATTTGATATGCCTTGCTGTACTTTTGCTGCGTGTTTTAATGTATATAATTATATATTTTGCTCTTTTTATTACAGAGCTTTCAGTTTCCTGCATCTGCGGGTCCAGGTTGTGGAAGTCTGCTGACATTTGATTTGCTGCTGAGGACGTGGTGAGATTGTGTATATTCACAATGTGTGGGGTTGCTATGGAGACGCTACTTGTGGGTCCGCTATTGGCTGCCGCGGATAGGGCAGCGTTATGTTTACATATGATGTGTGGATGTTTCTGCCCAGAGGGTGGCGTCCAGTCACTCCTGAGGTCTAGTGCTCACTTTGTTTTGTGCACGATACATGAGCGCACCTCGGGCAGCGTGATGACGTCACACGGAAGTTAGTCACATATTCCTTTACCAGCAAATAGGAGGCCGGGTGAGGCTTCTAGTGTGCGAGATGACGTCACAGAGCCCCGGCAGATGCCGTAGCGGCAGCGCTTTGCACGTCAGGGACATGTTTCCACTCAGGTCCGCAGGACAATGCAGGTAAACTGATTGGCTGTTGGGAATGTTAATTGAGTGGATGTTGTTGAGGGTGGGCAATATATAAGTGTACGTGCTTCACTCTTCTCTTGTGGCTGAAACAGCTTGAGAAAGGGCTGACACCTGAAACAGCGGGCTGCCGCTGTATTACCATTGTTTTTAATGTTTCTTCAGTAAAGAGCTTTTCTACTTTGGATGTGTCAGCCTCCATCATCGTTTTTGCCTGCAGACTCTCATAGGGAAAGCTTAGTTAGGCTCTTGTAGGGTTGTTAGCTTGCTCCTTGCTGATTATTGCTAAAAAAGCACCCCTCAACAGCTCTTTTGAGAGCTAATCTTGTTCTTGTGATCTATTTTTTTTGTGTGTGTGTCCCACTGACACTTGTGTTGCATAGACAGCCTTGGTAATTCCTACTGTTTGTGCCACTGCCAGCCAGGCCCAGCACATTCAGTAACTACCTGTGTGTGACAGGTGCACATTGTAATACCCATCACTGCATATACCTACCTGTTGTTCACTTCAGTCAGTGCACCCACCTACCTACGTGAGCACACGCAGTGTCATTGTGCCTGTCCGGTACCTGTCTGTGTGTGACAGGTGCACATTGTAATACCCATCACTGCATATACCTAGCTGTTGCGCTCAGTGCACCTACCTACCTATGTGAGTGCACGCAGTGTGATATACCACTCCGTACATACCTGTTACCTGCACCTGTGTGACTGCACATTGTATTAGTCAAGTCAGTACATACCTTTACTTCATCCCCCCAATATGGACAAAACAAAAGGCAGAGGCAGGCCACCTGGCAGGTCTGTTCGAGGTCGCGCTGTCGTGATTTTGTGTGGCCCTCGACCAAAGTACAGTGTTCAGAAGAAGGCATGTGCCATCAACCCCCAATCATGTCAGGACGTAGTTGACTACTTAACACAGAACACCTCATCTTTCTCAGCTTCTGCATGGAAGCGTGACATATTTTCCTCCTCCTGCTCTGATTCTGGCACCCCACTTAACACTCAGTCGGACTCCACCACCAAACTTCCATCACCGCAGGGCTCAGCGGTGTGGAAATGTTTTTGTGTGTCTGCCTCAGATGAGAGCAATGCCATCTGTACTCCCTGCCACCGAAAGTTGAGCCGTGGAAAAACCAAGACCCACGTAAGGACAACTACCTTACGAAGGCACATAATTACAAAGCACAAACTGCAATGGGATGACCACCTGAGGAAAAGCAGCACACAAAAGCAAAGCCACACACCGCAGTGGAAGATACCAGGCCGCAATTTTTTCTTAAAAAAGGCAATACCTAAACTGTAGGTATTGGTGGTGACATCTCTGGCACACAGCGTTTCTTAGGCTCCCACTCCGGACCGGAATCAAACCAGGATTCCCAGGCCACAACCCATGGTCACCATGCTACTGAGAAAGTACCATCAAAAGTTTCACACAGTTGAATGAATGGCAGACTTGCCCTCCATAACAGATTCTCGTTAAAGGCAAGTGGTGTCAACTCTGGCACACAGCGCTGGGTCAAGGGTCCATCTGACCACGAATGCCTGGTATGCAAAGCACGCTCATGGCTTGCCCGAAGACTAAGTCAGTCCCCACACACAGCATCTCTGCCTGCACACCGTGTGCCTGCCTGCCCCAAGTCGCTCCCCACACAGCATCTCTGCCCGCAGGCAGCTTTACTGCCTTCTCCGCCACCACCAACAGGGTCCAGGACTCCAGGTGGATTCCTGTATTTTTAAGGCCGCTGCTAGAAGTGGCCGCTATAATAATTTTTCTGGTGCGTGTACATGGCTGCCTAATTTTTCTGGCTGCACTGCAGCTGCAACAACAAAACAAAAGGCATGTACATGTGCCAATTCCCCTTTGTGATCATTACCTTGCCGCGTTGAAGGGGCTTGCGTATCACAATGAAGCAAAGACCAACGGCTATATGAGTGTGTCGGGGGGGGGGGGCACACCCACGATAATCAAGTCATTGCCTTATTGTGGACAGACCAAATTTGATCAGCTGGACAGTTACTGTTCCTTCATTCAGCCACCTCAGCACGGCGACTATATGGGCTGGAAAGCCGCCATCACCTGCACTCTTATTATGGTGCGCACCAGTCCAGCACGGCCGTCACTACACAAACAGCCATTTGCAGTCACTGCATACCTTTCACTGCATCTTTGACCGCACATTGTATTATACTTGGCAGTCAGTACATACCTTTCACTTGAATGGATAGCAGACTTGCCCTCCATAACAGATTCTCGTTAAAGGATTTAAAGTTGCTTCATCTCATATACAGCAGGGCCTCGAAAGTCCTCCTGTATTGTTATTTTTGGTCACTACCTCAGGACGTGCATGCCATGCCTGCTGCCTTCCTAGGATGTGTGATAGCTGTTCCTGCTCCTTTGCCCACAGCGTGCCTGCTGCCTTCCTTGGATGTGCGGTGGTGGTAGCCATTTCTTAGTGTCCCACTCCAGACCGGAATCGAACCAGGATTCCCCGGCCATTACCTGTGGTCACCATGCTACTGAGAAAGTACCATCGAAAGTTTCACACAGTTGAATGAATGGCAGACTTGCCCTCCATAACAGATTCTCGTTAAAGGCAAGTGGTGTCAACTCTGGCGCAAAGCACTGGGTCAAGGGTCCATCTGACCACAGATGCCTGGTCTGCAAAGCACGTTCAGGGCAGGTACATTACTTATACAGAAAATGGGTCCTTACTTGAATGTGTGGTGGTGGTAGCTGGTTCTCAGGCTCCCACTCCGGACCGGAATCGAACCCTGATTCCCCGGGCCATTACCTGTGATCACTCACAATGGCAGACTTGCCCTCCATAGCAGATTCTCGTTGCAGGTACTGAACAGCCAGCAGAAAATGTAATAAAAAAAATAGATGTAAGCTAAGCTTTAACAATGGTAGAGAAAGAACCATCGAAAGTTGATAAGGCAGCCAGACATTACCTGATATCACTGAGGAAGAGCAATCTCACCATGGTGCACACCAGTCTAGCACGGCCATCACTACACAAACAGCTGTTTGTGGTGCTTTACACAGTGAGTTTGGTGTGTCAGTGTGAAGTAGTACTCTAATTACACTCCCTGATTGATGTACACACATGCAAGATGTTTTAAAGCACTTTAGGCCTGCAATTTAGCATTCAATGTGATTTCTGCCCTTAAAACGCTGCTATGCGTCAAATCCAGATTTTTCCCCTGGACTTTTGGCATTTATCTCACTTCGCCATGCCCACCTCCAGGTGTTAGACCCCTTGAAACATATTTTATATCACTTTTGTGGCCAGCATAAGTGTTTCTAGTCTTCAAAGTTCACCTCCCCATTGAAGTCTATTGCGGTTTGTGAAAGTTCGCGAACTCAGCTCGCGAATCGAAAATCGGAGGTTCGGGCTATCTCTAGTGAAAATGCCTTTGGCGAAAGTTTGCAAGTAATGCTAATGAGGATACCATCTTCATTCTCTACTAAACAATGCCAGTTGCCTGATTTTGGTGTTGAGATTTTAATACTTTAAAAACCTTCCTGGCGGTATGGACGAGCCCAGCTCATCCATTGCCACCGAGGCTGATATCTCTGGCCCTGCTGGGCCGATTTACACCGAATAAAGTGCGCAACACGCAGCTAGCACTTTGCTAGCTGCGTGTGGTCTTTGATCGCCGCCCCCCAGTGGCGGAAGAGGGGCCCCCCCCCCACCAGAGCCCTGCGCTGCTTGGACCAAACACTTTTGGGTACCGCAAAGGGCTGGATCGGAGGCGTCTGACGTCAAGATGTCAGCTGACGTCCATGACCTCATCCCGATCATCGCCATGGCGACGGGGTAAGCCTAACAATAAATCCCGCTCTTCGCTGGATTTCTTGTTACTTGTGATCGCTGAAAGTGATCAGAAGGGCGCACCGTGTGCGCCCTCTAGTGGGCTTTTATGCTGCCAACTATCAGTTGGCAGCATGAAAAAAAAATTACTTTAAAAAAAACCCTTCCGCTGTCACCATAGCGATTTAAATAGAACGCCAGGGTGATTAAGTCACTGGCCCAGAATGAGTATGAAGATCAGATGCTTTGTCTCCTCTGCATGCTTGTTGCAAGTGTGTGACTCAAAACAACTAAAGTCTAAATCTCAGCATGACAGCCAGGCAAGTGGCATTGTTTATAAGGGAGTAAAGATGGCAGCCTCTCACTTCAGGTTCTCTGAAGACCTCTTCCTTTCCTACTTTCTTGTTACCAAACTGAGGACTTGCAAATACCCACCACCTACTTAGTACTACTGAAGTTCCCAGCACTTTATGTAGATACATGGGGATACATTCACTAAACCCTGGTAAAGTTTGTGTTAGAACATAGAAAAATCAGCCCTTATCTAGGCACACCATACCACAAAAATAGTGAGAGTCGTTAATCCATTATACAAAGCCAAGTACAAGATTAACTGTATAATCCACCCACAAACAAAAGACAAATTGTTCAACCCAAAACAAATAGTGGACACTTTCAGTGACTTCTACGGCTCACTCTATAATCTGAATTCAGATCCTGGTACGCCTCAACCTAATGAGCATATTGTTTCCAAATGTTTGAACTCATTAAATATACCAAAAATTTCTAATAAGCATCTAAAGTGTCTAAACGAAAAAATAACTATCTAGGAAATGTATTCTAGTACCAGAGATATGAATCAAAATAAGGCTCCAGGCCCAGATGGCTTTATTAATCATTAGTACAAAACATTTCAAATCCTCTAGGCTCCAAGATTATGTGATCTTTTTTAAATCTTTTACACAGCAAGGCTCCCTTCCTCAATAGTTTCTGGAGGCCAAAATCTCCATTATTCCAAAACCTGGTAAAGATGAAAGCAACACAGCCAATTATAGACCAATATCTTTACTTAATGGTGACACAAAGCTATACTCAAAGATTATTGCTACATGGCTACTAAAAGTTCTGCTCTCCATTAAGGGCACTAACTAAGTGATGGCACTAAAAGGTTTATACATTTATTACTGTATATTAACATTCATAGAGTGCCTTCTCTGTATCTATCTTTAGATGCAGAGAAGGCATTTGAAAGGGTCCATTGGGGCTTTCTCTCAGCCAAATTGACTAGACTCGGGTTGGTAGGCAACATTTAAATTGTATGGCTCTATACACCCAATGACAACCTCCGGCTTTATTTCTAAAAAATATCACTATAACAAATGCAACTGGTCAGGGGTGCATCCAGGGCCGGGCCGACACATAGGCTCATGAGGCTGGAGCTTCTGGGTGAAGCTCACTGCAGTCTGGGCGGGGCGGAAGGAGCAGGTCTGTATTGTGCCTGGCTTGCCGCCCACCACCCCCAGCTGTATTCAAGTTGTGAATTGCTGACCACTTTACCGGCTGCAGTGCTGGCTGGCTGCTGGGGATGACGAGCAGAGCAGATCAGATCAGCTATATCGGTAATCAGCTGTGTCCGCTGCCACTGTCCCCAGTCTCTCCTGGCTGGCTGCGTTTATAGAGGAGAGGAGAGCGCCCCTCCCTTCCCCTCCTCTGTGACACTGAGGGGCAGGGCTGAACGCTCTAGAGTAACCCGGGGAATTCAAGAATGTAGTTGGAAGACAGGTAGCTATGCGAGGGAAGGGGAGAGAGGCACTGTGAGAAAGAGGGAGAAGTGTCCAGAGCAGAACATGCAGAGATTCTGCTCACATCCATGACACACTGCCTGTTACTGATACTTGGATCAGTTTCCCTAGTGCTGCTACCAGAGTGTACATGAGACACTGGCAGCTGGGAGCTGTATCTCTCATTCTTCTTTGAAACCTGAAGCTGCTGCATGATCAGGGCCGGCCCTAGACTTTTTGCCGCCTGAGGCAACTTTATAAAAAGAAATTGCCAAGTGGGGGGCCGCCGAGCCGGAGGAGTAGCGGGCAGGACGGGGGTATTGGGCCTAGCGGTGGGGAGGGGGGTCGGACCCCCCCCTCCCTCGCCTGGGTCCCCCGATCTGCGCTTCCCTCCAGCTGTAATAGGAAGCAGCCGATGCCCAATAGTAAGAGGCACGGCCGGGGAGGACTCACCTTTTCCGCGTTCCAGCGTGCGCTCCACTGACGTCACTTCCTGCAGCGCCGCCCACTGTATTGTAAGTGGACAGCGATGCAGGAAGTGACGCCAGTGGAGCGCACGCTGGAACGCGGAAAAGGTGAGTCCTCCCCGCCCGTGCCTTTTACTATTGGGCATCGGCTGCTTCCTATTACAGCTGGAGGGGAGCGCAGATCGGGGGACCCAGGCGAGGAAGGGGGGGTCCGACCCACCCTCCCCACCGCTAGGCCCAATACCCCCGTCCTGCCGCTACTCCTCCGGCTCGGCGGCCGGCCTCCCCGCACCCACGGACGGGCGGGTGCCACCCCTAGAAGTTTACCGCCTGAGGCAAACGTTTCACCCCACCTCATGAGCGGGCCGGCCCTGTGCATGATTAGATAACAGGAATAACTGCAGTGTTAATAGTCCAGAGCTGGGCTTCCTGGGTGAAAGGAGAGCACAGGGGAAAAGTAACTATAAGCTGTGTGTCAGGTCTGTGATGATGCTGGCTTCTGTCACCAACTCCTATGCCTCTCTCCCATTCCCTATCACTCTCCATTCCTCCTTTCTAATGCTATATCTCCCCTTAATCTCCCTCCCCCCTCAGTCTCTACATTTTTTACCCCTCTCTGCCTCCTTACCATATCTTTCCTTCCCTCAAATATCTCCCTCTCCAGACACACCCCTTCAATGTTTCACTTTTAAAGTGTACCTGTACTCTTGCACAGGACAAAAATGCACATGTCACTATGCAGTGGCTGGATAGTGTAAGGGCTTAGGGTTAAGGGCTCTGCCTCTGATACAGGAGACCAGGGTTTGAACCTTGGCTCTGCCTGTTCAGTAAGCCAGCACCTATTCAATAGGAGACCTTGGGCAAGACTCCCTAACGCTGCTACTCCCTAGTGGCTGCAGCTCTGACATGTTCTGCAGCACTTTACAGAGTACATAGTCATGCCACTGACTGTCCTCAGAGGAGCTCACACTCTAATCCTACCACAGTCATAGTCTAATGTCCTACCATATTATTATTATGTATTTATATAGCACTGACATCTTCTGCAGCACTTTACAGAGTACATAGTCATGTCACTGACTGTCCTCAGAAGAGATCACAATCTGATTCTGCCATAGTCATAGTCTAATGTCCTACCATATGAATATTATGTGTTTATATAGCATTGAAATGTTTTGCAGCACTTTACAGAGTACAAATTCATGTTACTGCCTGTCCTCAGAGGAGCTCACAATCTAATCCTACCATAGTCTAATGTTCTACCATATTATTATTATGTATTTATATAGCACCACCACCGACATCTTCTGCAGCACATTACAGAATACATAGTCATGTCACTGACTGTTCCCAGGAGGAGTTTACAAACATATCCTACCATAATCATAGTCCAATGTCCTACCTTATTATTATTATGTATTCATATAGCACTGACATCTCCTGCAGCACATTACAGAGTACATAGTCATGTCACTGGCTGTCCTCAGAGGAGCTCACAGTCTAATCCTACCATTGTCATAGTCTAATGTCCTAACATATTATTATAATGTATTTATATAGCACTGATATCTTCTGCAGCACTTTACAGAATACATAGTCATGTCACTGACTGTCCTCAGAGGAGCTCACAAGCTAATCCTGGCATAGTCTAATGTCTGCCATGTTACTATTATGTGTTTATATAGCACACACTAGATCTTTAGTAACAGCTGAATGCATTATTCTCCTCCTTATTCCACCAGGTAGAAATCATTACATCGTGTTCCATGTAGTAATCCGTCTTCCCATTTCCCACAGCAACAGCACTCATCACTTTAGCCGTAGCCAAGAGATGTGTCTGTATGAGCTTGTAGTAAATTTGTCACCCTAAGAATTGGATTCTGGTCCCTACAACAGACAGTTATGGTTTGTGTGTATTCTTTTAGACTCAGGGGGGGGCAGTTAATAAAAGTGGGCCTTGGGCACTAAAAAGTAGAAATCCAGCCCCGTGCCATGGTCCCCATGCAATGCGCCCCCCTCCAGTGCCTCCCTCTGTTGTGCAGAGAGCCAGCCAGCGTTCATCTCACGTGATGACAGCCTGTGTGAGTCACCCCCCCACCCACAAACACACACACATATTTATGTGGCTGAACATGCAATTTAGTCATCAGAGAGCTGTGCAGTAAACTTGCGGGGGGGGGGGGGGGCACACTTGGGCAGCTCAGCCTCTGTTGCTGGTGGACCTTGTCCCGGCCCTGGGTGCATCCTCTCCCCCATTACATTCACCCTCATAATGGAGACTCTAGCTTTAGCATTTAGAAATAATCAACTGATCAAAGGCATTTCAATTGATGAAAACACACACAAAATTGGTCTATTCACTGGAAATACCATATTAGCAATCCCTGACCCTGTAAATTCCATGCCACTCCTAATAGAAGACACACTGGAAGCTTTTTCTGATGCCTCTTAAAAAATGAATCAATCTAAATCCCTTATTATGGGGATATACATCCCTAACCACATAACAACTGCCCTTAAAACTAGATACCCTTTCCCCTGGATTTAAAATTCAATAAACTACCAGGTATCACACTATCCAAGAACCACCAACATTTTTAAAGACAATTACCTCCCCATTTTACAAAAAGTCAAAAAAGAACTAAGCAAACTAGCAGATGACCATCTCTCTTAGGCTGGCAGGCTTGCAGCCTATAAGATGCAAATGCTCCACAAACTCACTAACACTTTCAGAACGGTTCATATCCCAGTCCACCAAAAATTCTTTAGAGTCCTTAATAGAATTATATCAGTATATATGGAATAGAAAATGCCATAGAACTAAACTTTCAGTCTTAACCATTTCTAGGAAGCAAGGAGGTATGAGGGTACCTTGCATTAAATTTCTTTATATAGCTTGTAATATAGAAGTGTCCAAAGCCTGAAGGAGACAAACCACAGATACTCCCTTATGGGCACAAATAAAAAAACACATTCTCAAAGGCGACCGCAGGGAATTTTTTTACTGGCTAGTCTGATAAACCAGAAAATAGAGATTCCCCCCTTCCCTACCATCCAAGCGACTATCTTATCCTGGAGGTGACTGATTGAACTAACACCCAAGACCGAGAAAAACTACCTGAGATCCCCTTAACTATGGTCCCTTGCTTAATAGAAAATACTAATATTACTAGGTGGATCGCTGCCGGAATTTCAGACCTTAAACTTCTGACTTTCCAATCCAAACTCAAGTCCTTCTCTGAGATTAGGGGAGACAATAACCTTCCCCAATCTAAATATCACACCTTTCTCCAGCTTCAACATCTCTGGAACAGTATTAAACAGAAACTATCCCGTATCCCAAATACTTTATTGCAATACTTAAAGGCCTCTACCCCCTTAAAAAAGGGAATTAAATTATGCTATGAAGAATGTATAGGAGACACTGCTAATCAAATTCAAAAATACTTAAACAACTGGTCATGCGATCTCCAAACAGTTATTTCCTTGACATTCAGCTGGTCTTTAGTAAGATAACCCATTGCTCTTAATGTATTACGCACTGGGAGACACTACAAAAAAATCATACTAAGATGGTCTGTCACTCCATTAAATCAAAGTCAAGGTTCTCTCCACAAACTTCACCCCTTTGTTGGAGAGAGTGTAATCCCTCAGGCTCGCTAGCTGATATCCTTTGGTATTGCCCCCCTTTCCAAAACTTATGGCAAGAAGTAGAAAAGCTAATTCTTACAAATATATAGGGACATTTTGCAATGTCTCCGAAACTAACCATACTCCACGTTGGTCTCAATCTCATACCCCTGAATTATCGCCTTGACCTTTCTCATTTAATTTGTGCAACATGTCACCTCATAGTATCTTCCTGGAAATCCAAAGAATACCCCTCTATCTCACAGGTCTCATCATTATACAGAGTAAATATCAATATGCAAATGAAGACAAAACTACACCGATTTAGTAATGTCACTACTGTACTATTAGGTCCCAACAAACCAACCACTTTCTGACAGTAATCCTTTAAAAACTATTGGTAGCTGTGTCCTGCTAATTGACTCTTTAATATCAAGCAAATGGCTACCCAGTTTTCATACCATCCTCAAACTGTTATTATAAAATAGGACAATGTGCTACATTGTAAAACTATTTTCAATTGCTACAAATATTGTTATTGATTTTGCCCTGTAAGTTGTTTATACATCAATAAAAATGTATAGTAAAAAAATGGAGATTTCATAATTTATAATGTTATTATTATGACATCTACATTTTGCACATATATAAATAGTTTATTTATACAGTGGAGAAGTGGAATAAAGTTTATTAACAATTGTCTTCAAAAGGCTGGTTAAGAAAGTGTACTTACCCTTTTTCATGAATAGTCTTCTATTAATAAAGTGTTATTAAATAAAGGTATTGTATTGGGTTGTTAATGTATACTACAGATAATGCATTTTAAATGTTATGCCTTGTTGTCAGAGAGAAGTGGGGGTTGATTCAGTCTTACTGAGAGGAGCAGCCTATTGGGCCAATGAAAGTGCTGACATGCAGCCTACTGGGCCAATCAAAGTGCGGGGATCATGTGTCCATTAAAGCCACTGGACCTGTCGGAACTCAGGGTGGGTTTAGTGGAGCGGCAGTTACTTAGAAGGAGCATAAATTACACAGCGGACGCTACACTGCACTACCGCACGTAGCATGTGCATAACTCGCACTCCTCTCATTAAGCTGCATTAATTGAGCAGCTCAGCTGTATGAATCAACCCCATAATTTGGTGTTTGTAGTTTGGATAATGTGAACTGGTATACAGATATAATATGAGTATATCTTGCACATGTACACACAAACAACACATATATGCATACAATTTAAATGGACCATAGCAAACGACTAAAATTAAATAGAGTCTTGGTCACACTTTATTGCAGTAATTAATTAGAAGCTAACTGGCTGAGCCACATAGGTATAAAAACCTAATTTCCTAATAAAATATGTAATGTACATGTAATCTGCACTTATATGGGCCATTCACACTTGCCATAGTAATTTCTGCATGTAATTTCCTGCATGCACAAATTATTATTATGTGGTATTTATATAGTGCCAACATCTTCCACAGCGCTGTACAGAGTATAGTGTCTTGTCACTTAACTGTCCCCCACAATCTTATCCCTACCACAATCATATGTCTATGTATGTATTGTTTAGTGTACACATCGTAGTCTAAGGTCACTAGTTTAGGGGGAAGCCAACTAATCTGTATGTGTAACGGTTGTGGAACTTTCCCCGTGATCAGCGCACAACGCGTGCGCTGACACGGCGGAAATCCTCCACAAGCGTATAATTTGCAGGAACCCAGCAAAAGGTGCTACGCACCCGTAGAGGGAAAATTCCTGTCGGCAGATGGCGCTGGGGAGTGCAGAGGAACCAATCCTCTGTACCTCCACAAATGCCAGACAGGAATTGTACAAAACGCAGAACGCAATCGCAAGAGAGGCGATTGCGAATGAGAATGAGCAAAGGGACAGGCTGTATGTGTGTGTGCCAATCCAGTCGCCACCCCGCAACCGCACACACACAACAGCAGATATGAAATAGGAACGCGATCGCGAGAGGTGCGATCGCCAGACAAGACACAAGGCAGATCAGAACAGAATACGAGGTTAGCAAAGGCACAGCAAATAATACAATGAGGAGATACGGAAAATAACAAATGCTAGCTAACCGCGAACACCGCACTCATTCGCAACAGTGCACGTGGTTATGCGCGGTCTCCACGTGATAAGCACAATAGAGACAAGCACGCCTAACTAACCATTAACAGACAAACATGAAACAGAGGACGCGAGCGCTTGCTTAACGGTTACCTCACCGAGCCTCCAGCAAGCGTAGCAGACAGACACACGAAAACAGGGACAAGCGAGAGATAGGATCCACAGCACTAGCGAAAAGTGGCTAGCGCGATCCAAGTACAGAGTAGCAGAACAGAAGGATCCCCAGCGCCAGCGAAAAGTGGCCAGCGCGATCCCAGAAGACAGAACAGAAGGATCCCCAGCGCTAGCGAAAAGTAGCTAGCGCGATCCCAGGAGACAGAACAGAAGGATCCCCAGCGCTAGCGAAAAGTAGCTAGCGCGATCCCAGGAGACAGAACAGAAGGATCCCCAGCGCTAGCAAAAAGTAGCTAGTGCGATCCCAGGAGACAGAACAGAAGAGATAGCTGGTAGCAACCGCTGCACCAGCTATACTCCAAGAACAGAGATCAGAACCATTTCCTGTCAACCACCATAGGGACAGGACAATGGCAAACAGGCAAGACAAGACAGAACAGGCAATACAGATAATACAATCCTAACAGCACTAGGGAAATCTGCCTAACGCAGATTTAGGAATTACTCTAAGCTGATGTTCAAACAGAGAGCAAGGCTGACACCCCACCAGGAGTGTTACATAGGACGAAATCCTTATGAACAGCCAAGCATTGTGGGAAAGACATAGTACTTATAGTACACGCCTCCAATGAATGTGGCCAGGCAATTTGCATGACAACATATGCAAATTCCTCTGCAAGCACAAGCTGCAAAACTGACAGAAGCTGTTCTTTCCAGAGTCCTGCAGCATGCAAACCTACACAATGGTCAAAAGGCTGGCTGCCTGCACAGGCAGCTGAGCAAATCATCACAGTATGTTTTTATTTTTGGGATGTAGGAGGAAACCAGAGTGCCCAGAGGAGACACAGGGAAAACCATGCAGATAGTGCCCTGGCTGAGATTCGCTGCAATGTGAGAGCGCTAATCACTACGCCACCGTGCTGCCCAAAGGTGCACTGGCTATTTTTCTGGTGTTTTTTAATAAACTTTTGTGCCACTTTTTTTTAGATTTTTGTATGTGTTTGAATGAGTTTTTTTTTTTTTGTGAATACCAATGAAATTAATTTACATGAAATTTATCTTATTTAAAAATCATGCAGAATTTTTAATAAAAAACTCAGTTTTTATGAAATATTTATGCACTCCCATTGACAAGCATTGAAACACAAATCGCATACAAAAAAATTACATAGAAACACAGAAAAATGTAATGCCTCAAACTGGTATTATAATAAAATAGGACAATGTGCTACTTTGTAAAACTATTTCAATTGCTACGAATATTGTTATTGATTTTGCCTTGTAAGCTGGTTATACTTCAATAAAAATGTATAGTAAAAAAAAAAATGGAGATTTCATAATGTATAATTGTATTATTATGACATCTACATTTTACACATATATAAATAGTTTATTTATACAGTGGAGAAGTGGAATAAAGTCCTGAAATCGCAAAGGCGATTTCAGATAAACACAAATTGCTTCTGTTTTCTAATAAGTGGGACTCGTGCCTTAGGGCTGTGCTGCAGGTGATAGCTGTGATGCACGCTCACAAGGGATTGAATATAAGAATTATTAAAGAGAAACTCCGACCAAGAATTGAACTTTACCCCAACCAGTAGCTGATACCCCTTTTACATGAGAAATCTATTATTTTTCACAAACAGACCATCAGGGGGCGCTGTATGACTGATATTGTGGTGAAACCCCTCCCCCAAGAAACTCTGAGGACCGTGGTACTCCTGGCAGTTTCCTGTCTGTGAACCTTGTTAAATTGTGGGAAATAGCTGTTTACAGCTGTTTCCAACTGCCAAAAAAGCATGCAGCCACTACTTCACCTGCCAACAGTAAAAATGTCACCGTGTAATAAATGTCAGAATGTAATTCAGGATTTAAAACATTTTACAATGGGCAAACACTGGCTAAATCATTTATACATAATTATTGTAAAAATGAAGCACTTTTTTATTACATTATTTTCACTGGAGTTCCTCTTTAAGCTACATTCACATAGTGCATTACAGCACGGTATAACAAGCCGCTTTGTAACGTGGCTTGCCACATGTGACATTCACAGTGCGGAGGGTGTGTAGAGGCATGCGGCATCATAACACACAAAATGCATGGGTTAACACAGTGATGGCTAACCTTTGCACTCCAGCTGTGGTGGAACTACAAGTCCCATGAGGCATTGCAATACTCTGACAGCTCTAAGCATAACTTGGGAAGGCAGAGACATGATAGGATTTGTAGTTTTGTCACAGCTGGGGTGCCAAGGTTAGCCATCACTGGGTTAACAATTACAGTGAAGCATACTTTCCATCGACTGTGTGCTTTGTTGCACATGGTACAATGCAAGGATAATGTGTGTCACTGCTTTCTCATTGCCTTCCGAACACAACGCCCACTGTGATCTGTGACCGTAACTTAAGTGGTAGTGTTATTCCATGGGTAAAAGGGTAAAGTACAGGCACTGTGGTGTATTTGGCAAGCTTATAACAAATTCTCTCCTGTTAAGCTTGGTGGTATATTCTCCACAGTCAACACGTGGTGTATATCCTGACGTGAAGGAGGTACACACGCTAGCACAAGGAACCAGGATATCCCCAGTTTAGTGGAGGAGAGGACTGACTCCAACAGGAGATGTGGTGCACAGAGCAGGCGTAGATCCGAACAGGCACAAACAATCCTTCCACTAAAGTGGCTCAGCACAAGGTAGCGCTGAGCGCATAAACCAGAACTCAGAGGATCAGGACAGGTAACAGAATGAACGCTTGCTGAAGTAGTCACTGCTTAAGTGACAGCAAGCGTCCATAACAAGACAGACTGGAATGAGGCAGCCAATGCGATTGCAGCAGTGGCGTGCCTCACAAGGACAGGACAGAAATCCGGAAATAGAGTCAAAGAAGGCAGACGTAATACACAAATATAAAATAGGTATGATTTCCTAGCGTATTATGATTACAGCTATCAATGAACTACAAACGACTAACTGACATATGTATATATCGGCGATAAACCGATATATGACATAAGCAAGGAACACTAACTAAGAACTGGAGCAGGACTAGGAAGGATTCGCTACTTCTACGCAGAAGCGAGCGCAATCCACGCAAGGCAACAGGAACAGGACTGACTAGCTAAGCACAGGTGATCACGATACGCGCAACCTACCAAAACGTGCTGAAAGCTGACTGACTGAACACAGGATATAAACAGTTTGTGTACGTATATATCAGCGACACTGATGTATTAACGTAACACGAATACAAGGAAAATAACAAACACGCTAGTATGCGTATATATTGGCGATGAACCGATATATGATGCAAGACTAGCAAGTAACAAATACTGAATAAACAGAACAGGACTTAGAAGGACTCACTGACCCCTTTGCAGGAGTCAGTGCAGTCCACACAAAATCTAGGAGCGAGGGGGCCAGAACAGAGTAACAGACTGATCTGAAACTATGATAGCCCGAGGAGCCCTGCAGGAAGCAGTCCTTTATACTGAGGTCATCCAATGGGAGCAGACATGCAGATTCCCACACAGGGGAATGATAATCAATCACAGGCTGACAGCAGGAAAGGGCAGACTATGATATGCAGCCTGCCAGAAAAGGATTGCAGAAGGAATCAACACTCAGTGTGTTTGCCAGCAAAACTATGCGAGCAAAAGCATGCAAAGAAGTCAAAAACTGCTTGTCTTCAGTAAAACTGCAGCCAGCAGTACATGATCATAACATCTCCATTAAGATGTGAGAATGAATCCCTGTTTTTAATTTAAAGAGGAACTACATTCTGAAATTTATCACTGGTGGTGACATCTTTAGTTCTGCCAAGTGATCTGTACAGAATGTTAATTACTGAGAGTTCTGTGCACATATGGAGATACTGCTTGCTTGGCAGTTGGAAAAAGCTGTTATCTCCCATAATGCATGACATGTTCATGACATCACTGTGGGAGAGGTTTGACCACAATATCAGCCATACAAACCCCCCTGATGATCTCTATTTGAGAAAAGGTACACATTACTTGTGGGAAAGGGGATAACAGCTACTAGTTGGAATTAAGTTAAATTCTTGGTTAAAGTTCCTTTTTAAGATGTATGCTGTGGCCTTTTTAATTTGTATGACATTAGAGGGAGATTAGGGACTCCATTACTGCTTGCACACATTGCTTATAATAAAAAATCCGAAAGGGATGTGAACTGCCCAAGTGGTACTAAAGGGCAACTTTGGCCGTGTCACTCTGCTTTCTTCACTTAAAATACATCTGAACTCTTGCAAAGCTGAGCTGAGCTGAGCTGAAATTCTGAATTCTGGTCCGCTGGTCTCATCAAGTCCCAGTAATTGATTACACATTACTTATCAATGTAAAGCTGGTGCTGTTCAAGTCATTATGTTTATTATAACTAATTTACTTAGAGAATTTATTACAGGGAAATGAGAAAACTGCAGTGGACTAGTACTCCACTCCACTCAGACCACCTACAATAGAGAAATTTACAGCTCATGTAAGCCCATCACAAACATCCAGTGTGCTTCTACGAGACTGTGATCTTCCACAGGTTTATGTTATAAAACTAAAAAAAAAACAAAAAACATTGATTCAAACTACCGGTAACATATTTTGCGAGCTTATACACACTAAGTACAAAATCCTCTGACAATAGAAATTTGAAGTGTTAAGTAAGACTTCGGCGTGACTTGTGTCATTTGCATAAGCGGAAGTAGTCTTCCTTGGTGGTTGTACATTATGTAGAACTTATTGTCCGAACACAGCCTCTACTCCATCTATAAACTGGTTGTTCTGGAATTTGAACACGGCTCCTTTATACAACCTATCAGTCAAGTTAGACTCATACAGCCTACTTAACAGTTGTGCTGAAGTCAAGTAATATTCAACTACGTCATGGCCTGTTTTTCTGCATTGTTAATATAATTATACCTTGTACAGTATTAGGTAAAACATTTCACAAGCAGCACTTTAACAGCCTGTCCTAGGGTGGTAGTCCTTCACCTTTCTGGACAGGTTAACCCTACTAAATATATTCAGTCAGGTTGAAATTGAGAATCCTATTTCTCAGTGCAAATAAATGTCTTGCAATTTTTTCCTGTATTACATAGACAGGTGTACCGAAAATATTTACTAATAAGGATAAACATTGCATTTTAACCACTTTGCTACCAGCAGCCTCTGCCCCATTAAGGACCAGAGGCTGCTGGTGCAGTAAAACCCCGCTTCCCGACGAATCGCCACAAAAATCCGCCATTCTGTCCCGGCTCGCTGCAGGCTCCTCTCTCTGCTGTCCCTATGACAACTGAGAGCTGTGCACCGGTCAGAAGATGCTTTCATTTGCTCCTGACCCTGTCAATCAATGTAAGCCAATGGGATTGGCTTACAGTGATGACAGGGCCAGGAGCCAATGAAAACGATTCCTGACCTGCTCACAGAGCTCTGCTGTCATAGAGATGGCAGAGCGAGCAAATTGCGGTGAGATTAGCGGTAACGGCGGGGACGCGCGGTCAATGCGACGTAGAGTCTATGTCCAGTCAGAGCCACAGAACCACCTGCTGGATGTAGATTCGTACTGCATCAGTGCAGGAAAGGTTAACTTATGTAAAACACCCTTTCAATAATGGTTGTCCGCGGAGCTAGCGGGACTGTCCTGAAGGGAGCCGACCTTTCTCTGCTGCATTACCCTGCCAGTTTATTTCCTGGGATAAGTATCTCCTATTTTTGATCCACTCTAATTCCTCTTATGCACTTTAACACATAGGCTGCCCCTTAGCGCTTCTATTTGATGTTGCAGTTCACCTTTATATACTGTATATATTTATGTATGCACTAGCACCTTGTACCTGTATATGATTATTTGCACGCTTGATCATGAGTTTAAGTGACCTAGCTTTTTTATGCATGACATTTACTAAACCCGGCTTCAACCGCTGGTGGGCTCTCATTTGATGCACACTAAGCTGGCAAAACTACTTACTGATAATTATTATCTTCCTGAAAATTGCATTATATTTTCATACAGAACTATTACTTGTGGGCAAGATTGTTTGCAGCAGATAATAATGACAGTATTTGTATAGCGCCTTTCTCCTGTCGGACTCAAAGCACGTGCGAGGCAGCCACTAGAGCGCACTCAGTAGGCAGTAGCAGTGTTAGGGGGTCTTGCCCAAGAAACTCCTTACTGAAATAGGTGCTGGCTTACTGTACAGGCAGAGCCAAGATTTGAACCCTGGTCTCCTGTGTCAGAGGCTGAGCCCTTAACCATTACACTATCCAGATCATGCCGTTTGTTTTAATTGTTTTTATTAGTATTGGAATTCATGTGTGTCTATACATTATTTGTGATATTTCTTGAATAAATATTTTGCATCTTTGAGTGGGCTTTCTTTCTCTAAATATGTGGGTATAATTTGTTCCAGAAACATGCTTGTAATCCAAAGCACTCTTATATCAAAGTGAATTTCCCCATAAGAATGGATGGAAACCCAGTTGATTTGTTCCACAATCCAAAAACAGTTATAGTAAAATCGTATAAAATGAAAACGTAAAAAAGACTTTCAGTATAACTTACAGAATCATTGCCAACTGTTGGCTTGCCCCAACCTGTTTTTGTGTGGGGGTTTAAAGTGTAACTGTCAGACATAAAATCAAAAATCAATTTTTCATTTTTATCTGGTAAACAAGTAACAAGGATGCTAACCAGGCAATCCAAAAGTTAAAAATCACTCTTACTTTTCTTCTCCATAAAACATCATTCCCCAGATTCCATGGCTCTTATTTGGTACATCTGCCACAAAAAGGAAGTTGCAGGGAATGCTGAATTTTTTTTTTTACTTACCCCTCAGACATAGCTAATGCAGCCTGATTGGCTGAAGCCTCTTTCCCTCCCGTTTTCCCCTCCCACACCTCTGTTTTTCTCTGATTGGCCAATATTTCTCATGCTGAGACAATGCACTTTTTACTGCAGGGTTAGGTGGGAGTGTCTGAAGACTGGGAGAAGGGTGGGCAAAGATACACAGATAGAGTGAGGGAGGAAATTATGCCAGGATTGGCTTCAAGATAGTAGACACAATCATCCTCAGAAGGATTTTCTATTTTTTATACTATAGAAAAATCACTAAAATCAAAATGTTTTTGTCTTTTTTTCTGAAGTAGTATGACTCTTTAACAAGGAACTTATCCATTGACAGTCACTTTTGAGGATTTCATGTGTTACTTTGTACAGTCTCTATACTATAGATCAAGTACAACCCTGCAGCACCAAAGGGAGAAGAGCTATCAGTTCAGTTGTGATGATGTGTCACATGTATACTTTTTTTGCATGTATATCAAGACGTTGTTTGTATCTCAAGTCAAATTTTCACAAAAATGTTTGCATGTATTGCAAAGCGCTCTTAAACCAAGTTACTCTCAAACCAAGGCTTAATTCTATTCTTGATCATTCCATATTGCTGTTCTAGTATTAAAAATCCCCTCCTTAACCTATTTTGGTTCCTGGACGTAGTTTCTACGTCCAGGAACCATGCGTGCTACCGCGCGCTCCCGCGGCCGATCGTGCGCGTGCACGCGCACTCCCGGCCGCGGATTCGGTAGCCAAGGAATCAATGTATCGGGCTATGGAGCCCGATCACTGATTCCTCTCCCCCGCTGAAAAAGCGACAGCTTCTCTCGGAAGCTGTGCTTTTTCTGGCTGTCTCCTTCCCGATGCGTCACTCTAAGCGCGTGCTACGCTTAGAGTGACGTCATGTAAACAAACTCATGGCCGCCATCTTGTGGCCAAAAAGTAATACTACACCTGAAAAAAAAAAAAGAATTAACACACATTTACATTATAAATCTATTGTTTACCTCCCACCCTCCCAAAAGTACCCAAATAAAATGTTTACTATAAAAAAAAAACCATTACAATAAAAAAAAACAAAAAACATGTAAATATTTACCTAAGGGTCTAAACTTTTTAAATATCAATGTAAAGATGAAATATTTCTATATTTTTTTTATTTTAATCTTGTAAATAGTGATAGATGCAAAATGGAAAAAAATGCACCTTTATTTCCAAATAAAATATTGTCGCCATACATTGTGATAGGGACATAATTTTAACGGTGTAATAACCGGGACATATGGGCAAATACAATACGTGAGTTTTAATTATGGAGGCATGTATTATTTTAAAACTATAATGGCTGAAAACTGAGAAATAATGAATTTTTCCATTTTTTTTTCTTATTCTTACTGTTAAAATGCATTTACAGTAAAGTGGCTCTTAGCAAAATGTACTCCCCAAAGAAAGCCTAATTGGTGGCGGAAAAAACAAGATATAGATCAGTGCATTGTGATAAGTAGTGATAAAGTTATAGGCTAATGAATGGGAGGTGAACATTTCTCACGTGAAAACGACGGAACCTGAATGGGTTAAAAACAATGCTGATAACACAATGAAGACGTTATATTATACACAGCCGGCTGTGTCAACTTGCATTCATCACACTCAGGACAGCCATCAGGGGGGGACAACTGACACTGCAGTGAGGGGCCCAGGGCTTCTGGAAGGGCCACATGTGCTGGCTGCGGGCCTGTAGATGGCTAACCAGCACACCACATTCAGGCACTAAGAGAAGAGTGACATCAGTGCTTGAACATGGGGAGCAGATGAGTGAGCCCGCTACAGCAGACTTTCTATACTGGGGCACCACCTATATCTGGCTACAGGCTACCTATACTGGGCCACCACCTATACCTGGCTACCTATACTGGGGCTGGAACCACCTATACCTAGCTACCTATACTGGGCCACCACCTATACCTGGCTACCTATACTGGGGCACTACCTATACTTGGCTATCTATATTGAGGGCACCACCTGTATCAGGCTACCTATACCGGGGCACCACCTATAGTTGAATTCCTATACTGGGGGCACCTGTATCTTGCTGGCCTATACTGGGGCACCACCTATAGTTGGCTACTTATACTGGGGGAACCTATACCTGGCTACCTATACTGGGGGCACCTATGCCTGGATACCTATACTGGGGGCACCTATACCTGGCTAGGGCAGGGGGATGAGCTGAGACAGAAGGGGACAAGAGGTAACACGGGGGGATAAAATAGGCACAGGGGGAATAGAAGTGAACAAAAGAGGCACAGGGAGAAAAGAGATGAGACGGGAACAAAGAGGGACACAAAAGAGACACAAACTGAGGTGAGACAGAGGGGGATAAAAGAGGCCCAGGAAGAAAAGAGGGGGACAAAACAGAATGGATAATGGATAAGAATGGACCTACAAGTCCCTATCTCATTTGTTAACCGGGGACTACCTGTATTTTGCTAGTATTTGGCTCCACCCACAACATGCCATTGTCACGCCCACTTTTTGCCGCATCATGCTGTGCATGCCGCATTCTTCAGTGTCGGAGCCATGCACATGCACACACTTCGCACATGGACACAGGGTGGGGAGTCTAGTGGGCGGGCACAGCAACCAGTGAGTGGGCCCAGGGAGGGGGAGCTAGCCCTGATGATGTGTGAGAAGCCCCAAAATTTCTGATGGCGGCCCTGATCACACTCATACTCATACATACATGGGATCCCCAAACAATCACTCGCCATTCCTGAATCCGGCAGTATCAACTCTAGGCAGCACGGTGGCATAGTTGTTGGTGCTGTTGCCTTGCATCGCTGGGTCCCCGATTCCAATCCCAGCCAGGTCAACATCTGCAAGGAGTTTGTATGTTCTCCCTGGGTCTGTGTGTGTTTCCTCCAGGCACTCCGGTTTCCTCCCTCATTCCAAAAACATACAGAGAAGTTAATTGGCTTCCCCCTAAATTGGCCCTAGACTATGATCCATAGACTACACACTACATACATAGACATATGACTATGGTAGGGATTAGATTGTGAGCCCCTCTGAGGGACAGTTAAGTAACAAGACAATATACTTTGTACAGCGCTGCATAATATGTTGGTGCTATATAAATAAATAAGTAATATTAATTTAGAAACACATTGCTCTAGTATCTGCTAAGCATCTTCTGCTCTATAGAGAGTTGAAGGGGGTATATGACCAGGAGTGGACTTTCAGCAGCAGGATACAACAGTAAGAGCCAGTTCATAGGTCAATTTCCGGGAACGGATCCAAACATATGCAAAAAGGTCCTATGTTATCAATAGGAGCCATTCAAATCAGTTCGTTTGAAACAGATCCATTCGGTCCGATCCGCCAAATGGAACGCAAATATAGGGAGACTGCCATAGTTCCAGATTGACAGATTCTTCGCATTGACCTATCGCTAATTGAATGGAAGTCCTGGATGAAAAACTGATGCAGAAATAAAAACTGATCTGTTTGATGGATCATCTTTTCACGGGTCCAGCTTTTCATCCATGCGGTGTGCAGCAGCCCTTACAGTAAGGCATGGTTTTCCAGCAGAATTGGTTACTAATAACTTCCTCATCTACAATCTTTTTGGAGTGATATTTCCAGATATAATACATGAAGATAATAGATAAATATGTCAGAACTCTATTCCTGATTTGTGCATTTTATGCTAAGAAGCTATTAATGTAGAAATCTCCTTAAAGGGGAACTATGGTGAAAAATTGTAAAATTTAAAATATGTGCAAACATATAGAAATAAGAAGTACATTTTTTTCTAGAGTAAAATGAGCCATAAATTACTTTTCTCCTATGTTGCTGTCACTTACAATAGGTAGTAGAAATCTGACAGACAGGTTTTGGACTAGTCCATCTCTTCATGGGGGATTCTCAGGGATTTATTTATTTTCAAAAGTACTTAGTGAATGGCAGTTGCTCTGTCTAACTGCTAAAAAAAACTGTGTAGTGAGCACGGAAGCTAGCCAGCATAATTGTTTAACTAATTAAGGACCGTGTCATGCCAATTGGCGTCAAGTCCTGGGGCCGGCTTTTGCAGGAGACCGCACACGCGGATGCGCACGCATCTCCGCTTGGTGGCGGAGCTCCGTTCCGCATTCAGTCTCCCAAAGGCGATCGCCACTCGGAGACTGTTAGACGGCGAAACCGCCGTCTTTTTACCTAGTACAGTGCTGCGATCTAAGGCAGCGCTGTACTGGGGACAGCTGTGTGACAAGTCCCCCTGGGGCACAAGAGAGCGATCTCTATGATTGGGGGGTGGGAGGCAGAGGAAGAAAAAAAAATCCAATAAATATTTGTAAAAAATAAAAAATAAACAACTGTGGGGCGATCAGACTCCACAGACAGAAAGCTCTGGTGGTGGGGAAAAAAGGGAGGGGGGGCCCTGTGTTGTGCGGCCCTGCAGCTTGGCCTTAAAGCTGTAGTGGCCTATTTTGAAAAAAAATAGCCTGGTCTTTAGGGGGGTTTAGCACTGTGGTCCTCAAGTGGTTAAATCCGTTTTAGGGAATATCTTTATAAAGAATTAGTGACCTAAGCCCGTTTGAAAACGGGCTCTAGGTCTGTCACCGGTGCACCCACCCATCTTGCATGCACCCGCGCAACATCCGCCCGTCGCATGCATACACGCCCACAGCGCGCGCACACGCCCCCCACTCGGCCAGCCGGCCCGCCCTGTGTCCTGTCCCAATGGCTGTCAGTGCTTGACATGTGCAGTAGCGCAAAAGCACTGACACAGGGACAGATGCAGGGACACTTGTACTTTATATATATAGATAAAAACCTTGCTGAGAATCCCCTATGAAGAGATGGATTAGTCCAAAACCTGTCGCTTCTGTCAGATTTCTACTACCTACTGTAAGTGACAGCAACATAGGAGAAAAGTAATTTACGGCTCATTTTACTCTGGAAAAAAAGCGTACTTCTTATGTGTCTATGATTGCACATATTTTAAATTTTACAATTTTTCGCCACAGTGCCCCTTTAGATCAATAAATACTTGGAAGAATAATATTGATAATATTGATTCCATGATATTCCTTTATAAATTCACATATGAAAATAGAGGTTGTCCGTAAAAATTTAATAGGATAGGGGACTCATGGATTGATATTGATAACAATTAAAGGGACCATGAAAGGATTTCTAAAGACATGGCATGATGACGGGATGGGCGTGTGGCAGGGGTGCGCACAGCCGACTTCACCCGAGAGTCACTTATTACCAGAGCCGCCAGCGTCCCAAGGAGAGGGAAGAAGAATATGCCGGAGGATCTCACGGGCTACGAGGGGCTGGAGGAAGCCCCAGGTAAGTTCACATTTTGATTTTAAGTAACACGGTTCCTTTAATTTGGTGTTCTATTATGTATGAGATTTAAAAATGTGCTGTTGTTTATGAATTAATTAAGTATATCTTAATTTCATAGATAATATATTTACTCATGATATTTTAGTTCTCTGTTATGTTATGTGACTATCCATGTTGGGTATATTGTTTACTTTGTGTTGCTGTAAAACTCAATAGGCCTTATTCAATTCCCTATTTCTCCTAAGTTTTTTCCTAAGTTATAATTTCAGACCTTATCAATAAAATTCCCCCACCGTGGAAGAAAATACTCAAAATACGTTTGCTATTATGATATTTTACTTACTTTTTAATACTTTTTCAATTGCTGAGTGCTAAAATTATTGCTAATTATTTTTATATAAGAATTGAAAGTACCGGTAGGTAATTTTTATTTTTATATAAAAATTATCTCCTTGGAGAAAACTCAAGAGAAGAAGTTCATTGTATAAGGGCCATTTTTTGGCCCTTATTCAATTCACTTTTTCTCCTATATTTTATTTTAAGTGATATTTTCACACCTTATCAGTAATATGCCTTTTAAAGAGACTCTGAAGTCTCGTAAAAATCATGTTTTTAATGAAAAAATGTGTTTAACATATTTGCCCTACCTAAACCACCGCATCCCCGCTGTGCACTAACTAGATCCCCCCAAACTCCCTGGGGGGCAATCCGGGCAGCGCTTCCGTGAGAGGCAGAGCTATGAGCCGCAGCTCTACCTCTCAGCGCGTCTGTCAGCCCGGATCGCGCCTCTTCCCCGCCCCTCTCAGTCTTCCTTCACTGAGAGGGGCGGGGGAGAGGCGAAGATCCGCTGCTGATAGACGGGCATGGAGGCAGAGCTGCGGCTCATCTAGAGGTGAGCGTAATGACTTAATTACGATTTCGCGAAATTTCACGTTATTAGTGTAAGTACGATTATGGCCGTAAGTACATAATCGTAATGAAGAAGGATTTTGCGAAATTCCGCGTAAGCGTAATTTTCGCGTACCTTTCGCATTACAGTGGGTATCGCGAAATTACGTTTGCCTTGCATGCAACCGTTTGTAAGCGTAGTTACATAACGTAATTTAGCGATAGTTCATATTACTCTCATTGATCACAGTGTAATTATTGCGAAAAAGCTTGCTCTATGCGTAGAAACATTCTTGTCAATACACCCTTGAACTGCGCATGCTTAGTTTTTACATTATTTAACGCGAAAAAAGCGTTCATATGCGAAAATTGCTGCCAGATTATATACTAGGAGCGTGAGGCAAACTACAAGTGGTTGTTTAGGATGTATCTCAAAAGAAGCCTGTAATATGATTGGACAATCTCCAATACCCAGACACTTTCCTGTGTCTAGTAATTACTATTATAAACGAAATTACTTTCATTTTCAAAATTAAAATGTATTTCTTTTTATAGCTAACAAGTAATTACGAAATTCGCGAAATTACGAAGAAATGCGAAATTACGTTATGGTTTAACGCAAAATTACGGTATAGTTGTACGTGAAATTACGTTATGAACGAAACGTGAAATTACACGTTGGAAATTACGCTTACGGTATTATCAATTACGATTTTAATGGCAATTACGCTACCATAATTTCGCGCCGTAATAGCAAATTTCGCATGCGTAATTATAGTAACGCGAAATTTCGGCTCAACCCTAGGCTCATCGCTCTGCCTCCAACAGCAGCAAAATCTACGACCAAGAAAGTTGTGGATTTTGCGGGGGAGAGGGAGGGGGGATTTAGATAGATAGATTTAGATAGATTTCAGATAGATTTCAGCGGCAGGGATGCGGCGGTTTAGGAAGGGCAAAGTTATTAAACATGATTTTTAGGAGATGTCAGTGTCTCTTTAAGCCACCAGTAGGAAGAAAATGCTCAGAATAATCTTAACAGTACTTTTTCACCTATTTGTGGTACTTTTTTTAAATTGCTGTTCTGTTTAGACAGTTATTTTAAACAGAAGATAAAAAAGATCTTCTAGGATTTTCTCCTATGAAATGTTTCACCTTCTGTTTAAAATACTTTTTCAGCACTCTGAAATTGAAAAAAATCCCAAAAGTAGTTGAATAAGTACTGTCAAATTCATTCTGAGTATTTTCTTGCTTGTTAGTGACATTTTATTGATCAATGTGAAAATATCACCAGGAGAAAACCTAAGAGAAAAGGTGAATTAAATAAGGACCAACAAATGTTACTTATATTTAAAAAAAAGGTTTTTAAAGGGTACATGTGGTTATCACAAATGGTCATTTTAGGTGACCTATGTTAAAATTGTTTATCAGTCCTTTAGAAAGTGTTTTAGTTCTTATACAGTATTCTCTCTACAGATACCACCTTTTTTTTTTATTATAACTGTACCTGGTAAATTTGCTGACCCACTAATTACTAAACCAGCTAAAGGCCTCAAGGTGCAATTCTGAGAATAATATAGGTAGATTTAATATTGATATTTCCAGAAGTGGGTTCTGACCTCCAGAAATCTTTTAGTGAGAAGCCAGTAATATCATACTAGTGTAACCCTGGATGCCAAAGTGCTGATGTGGGTTCCAACAATTGGCAGGAGATGCAACGAGCGCTGTAAAAACTGTGCAGGAGATTTGCAGCCGGCACCACCATAGGCAGTAGTAGGAATTACGGCTATAGCAGCACTCAGTGTGTAATTTGGGTGCCGTCAACAGACTGAGCACAAATTACTATAACAACACTGTAATTCGGCCACCAGCAATAGCTGGAAGATGAATTACATCTTTCCCCACTATCCATGGCAGCCTGGAGGGGGAATAGAGATTAACGCTGCCAGGACTTATGCAGGAAGAGGGTGAGACGTTTTTTGGCTTTACTATGCTCTTAAATCTCCCGGCGACTAATAGGTATGCAGTTGCAAAACACCCCTCATTAGTTCATTGATAGTGAATCTGGGTTTCAGGTCTAAGACCTGCAAGCTTGAATGTGATTGTTGGGGTACCTCATGATTAGTGTTGCTGTTTGTACTTGGGTAAATCTGAAATTTTACATGAACATAATACAGTATTTTCCGACGTATAAGATGACCCCCAACTTTTCCAGTTAAAATATACTTTTTGGGATATACTCGCCAATGTTGCCATATAAGACTACCTCTCTCGACTGATGGGCATTTGTATACTGTACTGTATGTACTGGTGCTATACTGTATAAGCAGGTGCAGATTCTGGTGCTGTACTGTATGTGGTACGGAGTCTACAACAACCAGCCAATCACAGCAAGCGATGTACCTTAACGGTGATTGGCTGGTTGTTGTATACAAAGCCTGCTTGGATTGGTCAGCTATCCCTTTCTCCAAGACTATCAGAGTGGTAGTGCAAACATCAATGAAACATAAGAGACGGCACACCACTGGCTGCAATAAATTGCTGTATTAGGAACAAGCATACACTACATGTTACGGATATTACATCCTTCCTCAGGTGTATAACAGCAATTGAAAATACACACAGCATTATAAAGATTCAGGGCAGGCCACCACACCCAACGTGATTAGCTCCACCTTTTCCCATTAACCCATTGTTCAATGTCCATACATAAACAACATCTTCATGGTCATATGGCACTCCGAATTGGCTACCAATAAACAGCAATACAAAACTGACCGTAATCCAGGCACTTCCTGCAATGGACTGCCACTGACCACCTAAAAAAGACATGCAATCAACAACATGTATAAATGCCTGCAGCATTAAAAGCAACACATTAAATACATTAGATATTAGAACCAGAAAGTTTAGCCATAAATGTAGCTTAAGAGTGACATTATAAAAATGACATTATAAAAAACATTTGAGAGGCAACCTCTCATTCATGCCTCTTGGTGCTACCACATCTAACATGTGAATCCATCTGGATTCCTTCTGTTTTAATTTTTTCTCCATATCGCCTCCTCTAATGGATGGATTCATGGATTCCAGAACGCACCATCTCAGCTGCGCCACACCGTGCCCCATAGTGGCAAAGTGCCTCGCAACCGAGGTGTCATAACTTTTGCGTTCACCCTCCGCATACTTGGTAATGGCCCTTTTATGTTCCTGTATCCTCGTCCTAACAGGCCTAGTGGTCTCACCCACGTACATTAGCCCGCAAGGGCATTTAAGCCCATAGATAACCCAGGGTGTAGAGCAATAATGTCTCCCCTTAATTTTAATTTTTCGTCCTGTGTAAGGGTGGCAAACAGCTTCTCCTTTAATAATGCCGTTGCATACATTGCAATTAAGACACGGATGCGTCCCTGCTTTACCCATGCTCACTGCACTTCGTGTGGGAGCAGTGTCAGTGTGCCTCACGCTATCCTTGATAGTTTTACCCCTCCTAATGGCAAAAATGGGTTCCTCTTTAAAAAGGGGCCCCAAATCTTTATCTGTACTCAACAGGGGCCAAAATCTGCGAATGGACTTTTTAATCATTTCAGTATTTTTACCCAAGCTGGTGACAAAAGGAATCCCCTTGGTCTCTCTATCTCTAACCGATCTATGTAGTAAGGTGGACCTATCAATACCTGACACGTCTTGTCTGACCTTCTCAATTCTAGCAGCATCATATCCTTTCTGTTTGAACTTTGAACTTATGGATCGGCTGACCCGACAATAGTCTTCCTCCTTTGTACATATACGTCTGGCCCTAAGGAATTGCCCCCTAGGAATGGCCTTCACCACATGTCTGTGGTGATGGCTATCGTGTCGCAACAAATTGTTGCGATCAGTGGGCTTACGGTACAACTTGGTTACCAGCCGACCTCCCGATGCCTTGATGGAGACATCCAGAAAGTTCACACTCTCTGCGGATGTCTCCACTGTGAAATTAATAGTACGGTGGGCCCGATTCGCTTCGTCTACCATCTCCAGGAGCAATTCCCTAGGGCCCTTCCACAGCAGTAGAATATCATCCACAAAACGAAAATATTGCACAATATGTTTTGCATACACAGGATTCTTGAGAAACATGGACTGTTCCAATGATTCCACGAATATATTAGCAATAAATGGAGCTGCTGGAGACCCCTGCCACTGCAAATATATATCATTGTGGAACCTAAAGTAATTGGACTTTAGTGTTAACTCCAAAATATCAAGTAAAAAATATACCAGCCCATTGGGCAGGCTGGTCTCCAACAGCCTATCCTCAATAACAGATATGACCTTATCCTGTGGTATTGCTGTGAATAAACTCTGTATATCCAGACTACAAAACAATAAATCATTCGGTACATCAGCCATGCTGTCCAGCCTAACTAGCAGGTCTGTGGTGAACGATGCCACAATTGGCTGCAGATAGGTATCTAAAAACCCTGCCAATGGATACAATACTGACCCCCTACTGGCCACAATAGGTCGTCCGGGGGGGTCTTGCAACTGCTTGTGAACTTTAGGCAAAAGATATAATAAAGGGATAACAGGGTGCTCCACTGTGAGGTCCCTTGCTGTACTGCTATCGATGACTCCATCCTCTGCAGCAGAACGTAACAAGATATCCACTTTTTCTTTCATTTTAATTGTAGGATCTCCATCACATCTCTCGTAGTGCACTGCATCACCGTAGCTCCCCCCTACGGTGATTCAGGACCTACAAGATTATCTGCATGAAGGGTTCCGTCAGGTGCACAATGCAGTGCACTACGAGAAATGTGATGGAGATCCAACAATTAAAATTAAAGAAAAAGTGGATATCTTGTTACGTTCTGCTGCAGAGGATGGAGTCATCGATAGCAGTACAGCAAGGGGCCTCACAGTGGAGCACCCTGTTATCCCTTTATTATATCTTTTGCCTAAAGTTCACAAGCAGCTGCAAGACCCCCCGGACGACCTATTGTGGCCAGTAGGGGATCAGTATTGTATCTATTGGCAGGGTTTTTAGATACCTATCTGCAGCCAATTGTGGCATCGTTCCCGCATTGCCTTAAAGACACCACAGACCTGCTAGTTAGGTTGGACAGCTTGGCTGATGTACCGAATGATTTATTGTTTTGTAGTCTGGATATACAGAGTTTATTCACATCGATACCACAGGATGAGGTCATATCTGTTATTGAGGATAGGCTGTTTGAGACCAGCCTGTCCAATGGGCTGGTATATTTTTTTACTTGATATTTTGGAGTTAACACTAAAGTCCAATTACTTTAGGTTCCACGATGATATATATTTGCAGCGGCAAGGGGTGAGTATGGGGTCTCCAGCAGCTCCATCCATTGCTAATATATTCGTGGAATCATTGAAACAGTCCATGTTTCTCAAGAATCCTGTGTATGCAAAACATATTGTGCAATATTTTCGTTTTGTGGATGATATTCTACTGCTGTGGAAGGGCCCTAGGGAATTGCTCCTGGAGATGGTAGACGAAGCGAATCGGGCCCACCGTACTATTAAATTCACAGTGGAGACATCCGCAGAGAGTGTGAACTTTCTGGATGTCTCCATCAAGGCATCGGAAGGTCGGCTGGCAACCAAGTTGTACTGTAAGCCCACTGATCGCAAACAATTTGTTGCGACACGATAGCCATCACCACAGACATGTGGTGAAGGCCAATCCTAGGGGGCAATTCCTTAGGGCCAGACGTATCTGTACAAAGGAGGAAGACTATTGTCGGGTCAGCCGATCCATAAGTTCAAAGTTGAAACAGAAAGGATATGATGCTGCTAGAATTGAGAAGGTCAGACAAGACGTGTCAGGTATTGATAGGTCCACCTTACTACATAGATCGGTTAGAGATAGAGAGACCAAGGGGATTCCTTTTGTCACCAGCTTGGGTAAAAATACTGAAATGATTAAAAAGTCCATTCGCAGATTTTGGCCCCTGTTGAGTACAGATAAAGATTTGGAGCCCCTTTTTAAAGAGGAACCCATTTTTGCCATTAGGAGGGGTAAAACTATCAAGGATAGCATGAGGCACACTGACACTGCTCCCACACGAAGTGCAGTGAGCATGGGTAAAGCAGGGATGCATCCGTGTCTTAATTGCAATGTATGCAATGGCATTATTAAAGGAGAAGCTGTTTGCTACCCTCACACAGGACGAAAAATTAAAATTAAGGGGAGACATTATTGCTCTACACCCTGGGTTATCTATGGGCTTAAATGCCCTTGCGGGCTAATGTACGTGGGTGAGACCACTAGGCCTGTTAGGACGAGGATACAGGAACATAAAAGGGCCATTACCAAGTATGCGGAGGGTGAACGCAAAAGTTATGACACCTCGGTTGCAAGGCACTTTGCCGCTATGGGGCACGGTGCGGCGCAGCTGAGATGGTGCATTCTGGAATCCATTAATCCATCCATTAGAGGAGGCGATATGGAGAAAAAAATTAAACAGAAGGAATCCAGATGGATTCACATGTTAGATGTGGTAGCACCAAGAGGCATGAATGAGAGGTTGCCTCTCAAATGTTTTTTATAACGTCATTTTTATAATGTCACTCTTAAGCTACATTTATGGCTAACATTTCTGGTTCTAATATCTAATGTATTTAATTCGTTGCTTTTAATGCTGCAGGCATTTATACATGTTGTTGATTGCATGTCTTTTTTAGGTGGTCAGTGGCAGTCCATTGCAGGAAGTGCCTGGATTACGGTCAGTTTTGTATTGCTGTTTATTGGTAGCCGATTCGGAGTGCCATATGACCATGAAGATGTTGTTTATGTATGGACATTGAACAATGGGTTAATGGGAAAAGGTGGAGCTAATCACGTTGGGTGTGGTGGCCTGCCCTGAATCTTTATAATGCTGTGTGTATTTTCAATTGCTGTTATACACCTGAGGAAGGATGTAATATCCGTAACATGTAGTGTACGCTTGTTCCTAATACAGCAATTTATTGCAGCCAGTGGTGTGCCGTCTCTTATGTTTCATTGGTGATTTCCTGAAGCCGTAGGAGCAATCCGGCTGAGACAAGGCACCGGCTAGCTACAGGTCCAGGGGACCCAGCACATGAGTTCTCCTGGTATTTACAGTGTGGGGATGGTAGTGCAAACATGCCTCTTTCACCTGCCTGGCCTGCCCTTGTACACTATTACCTCCTTCTTTGCCTCTCAGATCTCGCACATGCGCGCCTGCGCTGCTTCACTGCAATCCTCAGGCGCGAGATCTGAGAGGAAGAGAAGGAGGTATGGTAATACGATACAAGGGCGGGCCAGACGGGTGAAAGAGGTGTGTTTTTCTGGGCACAGCGCTGCTATATCTTTTTTTTCCATACCCTGTGCATCCCGGACGCCTGAAGCTTGCTCCGCCCTTCACTTACACCTTCCCAGAGAGGTGCCCCCTCACCTTGTCGTTGGGACCTCGTTAAGTCACTTTTTTCCACAAATCCTGGTAAGTGGATTTTCTACTACCATACTTGTACAGGGTCGCCCTTGCTGCTTTCCTACAGGCGCCGCATACAGCAGGTATGTGACCGCGGACGTTTTTGAGCTCCCCCTACCATATGCGGCAACCACAAATTCTCCAGTCCGGGTTGGAAGTTTCAACACCTGCCCTATAAGATGACACCCGGCGTATAAGACAACCCCTGAATGTTTAGAAGATTTTCCTAGGTTAAAAAGTAGTCTTATAGGCCAGAAAATACAGGTATATTTTATTTTAGAATGACTAAACTGAACAACTGTGATGTTTGTTAAAAAAATCAGAGGGCCAAACCTATATTTACTGTGTCCCTGTAGCAACAGCAGCTATAAGCAGGAACATATGGGGTTATTATTATTAAATAATAATAATCATCATAACTCTATATGGGGAGTAACAGGTTTCCCCACATGGACTCTGGACACCATGTTAGTGGACTTCTCTAATCAACAATAACCTATTGGATTCCTATGATTACCAGGTAAATAGCCGTACACATGCTTGTATTCCATCCATTTTTTAGCCTCTGGCATTCATTGTCTGATGGCCTAGCTAGTCATTGCTCAGCTCCAGGTTCCCAGGATCTTATTTTGGTAGGACCCTCTCAGCACGGGTTCCCTCTGGGCACTTCACTTTCCACCTATATTCCAAAACAGACACGTAAGTTAACTGGATCCTCACAGAAAACTATTCCTAGGCCCTGATTCATCAAGTTGCGCTGCTTAGCAGCACAGCTTAATGTGTAGGAGCACGCGCTTTGCCTCCCTTACATAGCAGTGGTAGCTGCTATGTAAGGAGCGTGCCTTCCTTAGTTACGTGCACTGCGTACATAGAAACACTCGCAACTTTAACTGTGGGCAGTCCTGTGAAGTATCGTTAGTTGTAACTATGTATTAACTATGTTAAATGACATTGTAACGTCCGCGAGTGAAGTATCGTGATAACAACAAAGATACTTCACAGGCCTGCCCACAGTTAAAGTTACGCATGCTGCTATGTACGCTATGCGTGTAACCAAGGAAGGCACACTCCTTACATAGCAACAATGCTATGTAAAGGAGGCAAAGTGGGCGCTCCTTCATATTAAGCTGTGCTGCTCAAGAGGAAGTGTCGTGAAAATCTTATAATTTAAAACACATACAAATGAAAAGTACATTTTCTCCCAGAGTAAAATGAGCCATAAATTACTTCTCTCCTATGTTGCTGTCACTTAGAGTAGGTAGTAGAAATCTGACATTACCGACAGGTTTTGGGCTAGGCCATCTCTTCATGGTGGATTCTCAGCATGGCCTTAATTCTTTATAAAGACATTCCCTGAAAAAGATTTATACAAAGATGCTGGCCAGCCTCCCTGCTCACTGCACACTATTCTGGCAGTTGGACGGAGCAACTGCCATTCACTAAGTGTTTTTAAATATAAAGAAAACCCTGAGAACCCCCCTATGAGAAGATGGGTTAGTCCAAAATCTGTCAGTAATGTCAGATTTCTACTACTTACTGTAAGTGACAGCAACATAGGAGAAAAGTATTTTATGGCTCAGTTTACTCTGGGAGAAATGTACTACTTATTAGTATGTGTTTTAAATTTTAAGATTTTCGCAACAGTTCATCTTAAGCAGCACAGCTTGATGAATCAGGCCCACAGACTGTTGGGGTCATTGAACTTTGGGGATTACATTGTGACCTGCTCTGAAAGAGTGGCAAGAATTGCTTGGTATACTCTGTAAAGCACTGCAGAAAATACAAGCACTAAAGAAATGTGTAATAGTAATAATAATAAGATGAATGTATATGGTAGTTTACATGTATGCTTTTAAAATGTAACAACCACAATTTTGGGTTTAGTTGACCCCTGACTTGGGTTTGTCTGCCTTCTTAAAACAGAAGGAATTTACAATAATTCAGCTTTAAGTTAACATGTGGTTATCTACAATGCACTGTTACTGAATATGCAAATAATATCTTTGCATGGCAGGGATTGATATGGCTCTATGGAATTGGGCTTGGGCCAGTACAACACAGTAACCAAGCAGCTCAAACCAACCTAAGCATTGATTTTTAGTAGGAGGGCTTTTTGGTCTCTTTTAGTCCCCTATACTCTCCTTATGGTTTTGGGTCCCCCCGAGCTGCTTGGTTACTGTGTTGAGCCTTGACATAACTGGTAACTGCACCATTCCCTACTGAGCAACTCAGACTAGAATGTGTATATACATATCTTGCCACACATTTATGATCAAGCTCCCGATGGCGTGTGATGGTTTTATCTTTGTTACGTGCGAGAACCGAGTTTACTATGCTGTATCGAAATTTAAACAGTACAACAATGTATTGAAGCATTCTGATATGAGTCAAGTACTTCATGTGACTATGACACACTGTGTAGATAAATTACAGAGCAACACTATGTTGCTTTCCTGAGAGGGCCACAAAGTCAATAGTATACATTGGTTACGTGTAAAAAAAAAATCATTACACTCTTGTGTAAATGTGTGTTGTTAGAGAGTTGCTCTGTCTTTGATTCAGTTCTCTTTGTTGGTGAAGAATCTATTCATGGCCATGGGTCTCACAATCTCCCCCAACCTGAGAGGACCCAGTATTGAGGGGGGACCCAGTAATGCCCAGTATACAGAGCAGCACATGGAACAGTATAGATTATCTGCTTCTAGTGCTGGGTCACAACTCTGCTCCTCTCTTCAGAGCCTGGTGTGGAGCTGCATAGCACTGTACAGCTCCCAGGGGTTCTCTCATCCATAGGAAGGAACCCTCAGGGTGAGAGCCATACAGAGCTATGCGGCTGCGCAGTGATGAGAGGCGAGTGGATGGGACCTAGAAACAGGTAAGGTATATGGTTACCTGCACTACTCTGTATATAGGGAGGCACCAAGGGTAGTTCATTGTAATGGTTGAAAGAGAAGCATAGAGGCAATCTGATACTAGTAGCTAGTAGTTGGGGGAAGGGGGCATTCAATTTTTTTCTGGAAGGCACAAAAAGTTCTAGTCATGCCTTTGTTCTTGTTCATGACTAGATTTGAAGACTTCTCAGTGTACCTGGACATCTCTGTGCTTTAATGTCTCTTTAATGTTGCAGTGCAACAGAAACATTTCCAGAATTCGACCCTTTCCCATCACAAGAGGCTACTACAATTGCTTGTATATGCTATAATCATATTCTGGCTTCTTGACTACTGTAACACCCTATTCGTGGATACCGTGCATCACTAAAGATGCGACATTCCGGATCCTTAGCGATCGTTGTTGCTCCACTGTATACATCCTGGTCTGACAGCCTGATTCTCGGCCATGGTGGGCATTATCGTTAGCCACAGCCGATGCGTGGGTATTACTGCCCTTTAGTACTGAGCTACAGAGACAAGACTGTTCAAATATAAGCCAAACTTGCCAGTCATCGGGTGGAGAAACAGTATATAAATGGCATGATAACAGTTGTTGACTTAAGTGTAAAATAATGAAAATAGCACAATATATGTCCACGTAACCATGCCCTGATATCATATCATATCATATACTACTCAAACAATTCATGGTGTTTGAAGGTTTTATCTATGTTGCAGGATAAACCCAAGCAGAGTAATCTAAGTTATGGACATTGCGGTATTGCATTGTTTAGTTTTGTTTCCAATGTAAGTCAGGTAGTTCATGTGACTGTGATGCAATTGTTTAATCAAGTCACGAGCAGTTTTTAAGCTTTCTTCCGGCAAGGTCTATGAAGTCTACAATAAAGGCTGTGTCACTGTTAAGTTCTATAATCTGCTATATGTATACGTACAGAAAAAAAAAAAAAAAAAGAGAGAGACCTCGTGACATGTGATATGCAGTGGCATAGAAATGGGGGATGAAGAGGTTGCAAGTGCATCTGGGCCCCTGTCTCATATGGCCCGCCCAGGGCCAACCTGTTCTGATACTTATTATTGCTATATATTCAAAGATGGATTCCTTTGAATTCTTTCACTAGGCAAGGTAGCAGTATTGGATCCCCCTGCTTACCACCTGACCTCTTGGTAAGTGAGGAATTATACAGAACTGGATAAGAAACATGTACAATAAACCATGTACAGTTAGTCATTAAAGGTATCACCGGAATCAACATTTGTTGATTTGATGTCGGCATTTCTGCTCCTCGACTAACACTGGACCACACTTCACTTGCTTCTGTATATAAAATGAATGTAAGTATTTAGTTACCTACACTCTGGTTGTATTTGCAGCATGTGGTTATTATATGTAAAATTCTGGGTTGGAGGGTTTCCATAGTAAAATTCACTGGGGCCCATATCTCAACAGGTAAGCCACTGGTGCAATGCTAACCTTTTTTCCCTACTGATTCAACCTCAAGTTGAATCTCCACCAGCTCATGATCCTCCAACCCCTTTGGTGACAACTCACCCACTTCATTCCTCTCCACAAGAACCAAGAATATGGAAAAGCAGACTCTGTACTCCTCCAGTGCTTAGCCATTTCTCTACAACCCACCTCCTAGATTGGTACAACCACACTACACAGTACAGAGAATGATGGCCAGTCTTACAATTAGAATGCTGCTGCACCAGCTGCACAATGCTAGTATACTGCCAAAGCAGCTAAACTGTGTGAATTGTTACTACCGAAAATCTATGTAAGAGGGAGTGGGCCAAGAGCTGAATGTAGCAGGGAAAGAGGGTGAGAGGGTGAAAGTAGAGTGAGTAAAACATCCCCTTGCATGTTATCTTGCACAACGGTTTCCGATGTCAATGAGCTTTGGGTGTTGATCATGTTATGCAAGTGGGACCTTTAATCCTAGGGATAATTGGAATTGCCGAATTCAGAATCCAATCAATTTCACTCTGAATTTCAAACAAATTTAGTGAATTTCAAACGGAATTTTGTGAATTCCAAGTTTGCATTGGGAAATCACAAAATTGTTATTCAATGCAATGAATTTACATATTAAAGCGGTATAAAACCCTGACATAATATTCAATAAAAACATGTTTTCCTACTTTTTATATGTGTAACGATTGGTGTAGCAACACAGATGTCAGATTATGTGTGATCTGCAGAATCACCAATAATACAGACGTTATACCCGATTATGTGGTGATCTGCAGTATCACCAATAATACAAGTATAGCTGGCAGAATACAAAGTATGTAGTGCTTGGTGCAACAGTAACAGAATAGTTTAGCTAGACCTCAACAGAGGAGCTGGTGGGTACTATTAGAACACAGTAACTGATTAGTTTGGCTTAACCTCACCAGAGGAGCTGGTGGGTATATCAGAAGAGCACCTCACCAGTGCTGGGCGTAATGGAAAAAACTACGCTTACGGATCATTACGCGTAATTTTACGCTATTACGCATTACTAATTACGCTTACGGCGTAGACATTCATTTACGGTACATGTCTGTAATTACGCATATCCCTTACGCAATTACGCGTAAGAATACCGTAATTCAGGTTGTTACGTTATTGGCTTACGCGTAAATTCCTACTAGCAATTAATGCGGTCATGCTGCCAAGCGGAAAAGTTGACGCATGGATCAATGTTAGGTAGCCGCCGACTTTAAGGGTTAATAGCAAAGCCCCCTTAATTGCTAAGAGCCTCAAATTTGGAGAATACATTAAGGAGATCAGAAGGAATAAGAGGAAAAAAATTTTTTCAAAAAGACCTTATAGTTTTTGAGAAAATCGATGTTAAAGTTTCAAAGGAAAAATATATACATTTAAAAACCCGCCGACTTTAACGGTTAATAGCAAAGCCTGCTTAAAATTTAGGAACACCAAATTCACAGGGTATATTAGGGGATCAGTGGGAATAAGAGGAAAAAATTTTTTTTCAAAAAGACCTTATAGTTTTTGAGAAAATCGATTTTTAAGTTTCAAGGGCAAAAATGTCTTTTAAATGTGGAAAATGTCAGTTTTTTTTGCACAGGTAACAATAGTGTTTTATTTTCATAGATTCCCCCAAGTGGGAAGAGTTTTACTTACTTCGTTCTGAGTGTGGGAAATATTTAAAAAAAATGACGTGGGGTCCCCCCTCCCAGACCTCTTTAACCCCTTGTCCCCCATGCAGACTGGGATAGCCAGAATGCGGAGCACCGGCCGCGTGGGGCTCCGCACCCTGACTATACCAGCCCGCATGGTCCATGGATTGGGGGGTCTCGGAAGGGGAGGGGCAGCCAAGCTTTCCCCTCCCCCTCCAAGCCCTTGTCCAATCCAAGGACAAGGGGCTCTTCTCCACCTCCGATGGGCGGTGGAGGTGGAGGCCGCGATTTCCTGGGGGGGGTTCATGGTGGCGTCTGGGAGTCCCCTTTAAAAAGGGGTCCCCCAGATGCCCACCCCCCCTCCCAGGAGAAATGAGTATAGAGGTACTTGTACCCCTTACCCATTTCCTTTAAGAGTTAAAAGTAAATAAACACACAAACACATAGAAAAAGTATTTTAATTGAACAAAAAACATAACCACGAAAAAAGTCCTTTAATATTCTTAATTAACCATTAATACTTACCTGTCCCTTTAAAAGCCAGTTCCCACGCAATATCCTCGGAAATATACTAATCAGTTACAATGTAACAAAGTTGTTACAATGTAACAACTTTGTTACTTTGTAACTCCACCGCACCCGACGTCACTCGCCGCTCACCCGCCGGCCGCCGCATACACGCTAAGTCCCCGCCGGCTCCCGCCGTCCACTCCGTTCACACCTGTCACCCATATACATGCTGGCACCCATGGGTGCCAGCATGTATATAGGTGACATGTGGGAGAGGCGGGGAGGGCAGCGAGAGCCGGCGGGACTAAGTGTCCTTCACCCGACAGAGCTCTGAGCTATATAGCTCAGAGCTCTCTAAAGCATCTTTGTATTTGGGCTCCAAGGAGCCCCATTGGTCCTTAGCAGACCAATGGGGTTCCTTTGAATCAGAAGGAACCCCATTGGTCTGCTAAGGACCAATGGGGCTCCTTGGAGCCCAAATACAAAGATGCTTAGAGAGCTCTGAGCTATATAGCTCAGAGCTCTGTCGGGTGAAGGACGCTAAGTCCTGCCGGCTCTCGCTGCCCTCCCCGCCTCTCCCACATGTCACCATGGGTGCCAGCATGTATATGGGTGACAGGTGTGGGCGGAGTGGACGGCGGGAGCCGGCGGGGACTTAGCGTGTATGCGGCGGCCGGCGGGTGAGCGGCGAGTGACGTCGGGTGCGGTGGAGTTACAAAGTAACAAAGTTGTTACATTGTAACAACTTTGTTACATTGTAACTGATTAGTATATTTCCGAGGATATTGCGTGGGAACTGGCTTTTAAAGGGACAGGTAAGTATTAATGGTTAATTAAGAATATTAAAGGACTTTTTTCGTGGTTATGTTTTTTGTTCAATTAAAATACTTTTTCTATGTGTTTGTGTGTTTATTTACTTTTAACTCTTAAAGGAAATGGGTAAGGGGTACAAGTACCTCTATACTCATTTCTCCTGGGAGGGGGTTGGGCATCTGGGGGACCCCTTTTTAAAGGGGACTCCCAGATGCCACCATGAACCCCCCCCCCCCCCCCAGGAAATCGCGGCCTCCACCTCCACCGCCCATCGGAGGTGGAGAAGAGCCCCTTGTCCTTGGATTGGACAAGGGCTCGGAGGGGGAGGGGAAAGCTTGGCTGCCCCTCCCCTTCCGAGATCCCCCAATCCATGGACCATGCGGGCTGGTATAGTCAGGGTGCGGAGCCCCACGCGGCCGGTGCTCCGCATTCTGGCTATCCCAGTCTGCATGGGGGACAAGGGGTTAAAGAGGTCTGGGAGGGGGGACCCCACGTCGTTTTTTTTTAATATTTCCCACACTCAGAACGAAGTAAGTAAAACTCTTCCCACTTGGGGGACTCTATGAAAATAAAACACTATTGTTACCTGTGCAAAAAAACCTGACATTTTCCGCATTTAAAAGACATTTTTGCCCTTGAAACTTAAAAATCTATTTTCTCAAAAACTATAAGGTCTTTTTAATAAAAAAAATTTGCTCTTATTCCCACTGATCCCCTTAATATACCCTGTGAATTTGGTGTTCCTAAATCTTAAGCAGGCTTTGCTATTAACCGTTAAAGTCGGCGGGTTTTTAAATGTATATATTTTTCCTTTGAAACTTTAACATCGATTTTCTCAAAAACTATAAGGTCTTTTTGAAAAAATGTTTTTCCTCTTATTCCTTCTGATCTCCTTAATATATTCTCCAAATTTGAGGCTCTTAGCACTTAAGGGGGCTTTGCTATTAACCCTTAAAGTCGGCAGCTTTTTTATATTATACGGGAGCGTAATATTACGCGATTACGGCAGACTGTGTAATTTCAATGGGAGTTTACTGTCTTACGCGTAATTTGTTACGCGTAATAACGTAACCTACGGTCTACGCGTAATTAATTACGCGTAATACCGTAACCTTACACGTAACGCTTACGGTGCATTTGTAGTGAATTACGATGCGTAATTACGCTAATGCGTAATTTCGGCCCAGCACTGCACCTCACCAGTGACAAGGGCTCACTGGTGAGTAGAAAGGTCAGACAGGCTAGGATCAGTAACAAGTGGGCAGGTACAGTACAGAATCGGTAGGCAAGAGAGTAGTAAGATATCAGGCAGGGTTCAGCAACAAAGTCAGATGGGCAGAAGTACAGAAACGATAAGCAAGAGTAGAGTCAGAGGGTAGCTAGAGTCATACACAGAATATCAATAAACAGTAATACAATCATCCTAGTCTTGTGTGAAATCCCTGGTTTCCTCCCAGATCAAAGCACATCGGATACTATCTAAGGTCTGAGCGCTAGCACATAAGTATTCGCAACAGCAGACAAGTTGCGAGTGAACAGTGAAGGCTTATGAAGCAGAGGAGACCCCACAGCCGCGCCCACAACAATCAACCAATCCGGAGCGCCGTGAGTCTCCTCTGACGTCAGCCGACCGGTCAGCTGACGCGCCTCCTCCCTGCATAAAGGTCCTGTCTCCGTGCGTGCCCGCGTGATACGGTAACCCTACGTGCAAAAGACAAACCCGTCCTCGGCGTACTAGACGCCAGAGGCACGGGCGAAGTCCTTGAACAGGAAGGCAAGGCAGCTGCGGAGACACCCTGCGTGCCCGCAGCCGCCATTACTGCATTACTGCGGATGTTACAGTAAGCCCCCCCCCCCTCCCCGAGGTGTGGACTCCGGAACCGATACACCTGGTCTGTCAGGATGCAAACTCTTCCCTAAGTTCCTCTGCATGCATGCAACAAGCCGGTACCCAAGATCTTTCCTGTGGGCCATACCCTCTCCAGTGTACCAGGTACTGTAGGGAATTACACACTACCCGAGAATCCATTATCTGCTCTATCTCATACTCGGGTTCTCCATCAATCACCACAGGGGGGGGAGATGAATCCACATGCACAGCAGGCTTCAAGAGGGACACATGGAACGATTTGACACCTCTCATAGAGGTCAGAAGTGAAATAACATAGGTAACATCATTGATATTTTTGGACACTGGGTATGGCCCTATGAATCTGGGACCCAGTTTTGCAGAGGGCTGCTTCAAAGCTAAATGTTGAGTAGACACCCACACCATATCACCTAGTGAAAAGACCCACTCTGCAGATCGTCTCTTATCTGCCTGCTTTTTCTGGGTAGCAAAGGCCTTCTTAAGATTTCTCCTGACCATACCCCAGATCTCCTTCAAAGTTCCCTGCCACTCCTTCAGAGCCTTGAAAGGAGATGACACCACGGGCAGTGGGGAAAACTTAGGGGATCTCCCCGTTACAACCTGAAATGGGGAGAACCCCAAGGAAGCACACTTCAAATTATTATGGGCAAATTCTGCAAAGGGTAAGAACTTGACCCAATCCATCTGATCATCCACCACATAGCACCTAAGGAACTGTTCTAAGGACTAGTTAACCCTTTCGGTCTGCCCATTAGTCTGTGGGTGGTAGCCGGAGGAAAACGATAGATTCATACCCAAATGATGACAAAAGGCCCTCCAGAACTTGGAAACAAACTGGACTCCCCTATCTGACACCACATTCTCTGGGATACCATGCAATCTAAAAATGTGGTGAATAAAGAGCTCTGCCAGTTCCTGTGCAGAGGGGAGTCCATCCAAGGGAACGAAATGGGCCATCTTACTGAACCTATCGACTACCACCCATATGACTGTTTTCCCATCAGATCTGAGCAATTCACCCACAAAGTCCATGGACAGGTGAGTCCATGGCTGTTCAGGCACAGGTAATGGCTGTAGTGTACACACAGGAGCCCGTCTAGATTACTTACTCCTGGCACAAACAGAACAGGTTCCAACAAAGTCTTTACAATCAGAGACAATAGAGGGCCACCAGACACATCTGTCCAGTAACTCCTGCGTGCGGGCAATACCTAGGTGACCTGCATTCTTATGGGCGTGAAAAACATGTAGAATTTGAAATCTGAACTGGAGTGGTACAAACAGAACCCCATCTGGTTTCCCTTCGGGAACCTCCTGCTGAAAAGGGTTTAAGACAGATTCCCAATTTTCCCAGGTCTCAATGTCAGGGGCGTCAGAGGACTGTGGTGACTCTCCCTCCACTTGAATCTCGGTAGCGCCTATAATGACTTTCTCCAAACAATGATGACGACAGTAGGAGGACCAACTCAACAGTTGTCTGGAACTCCAGTCGATCTGAGGGGAGTGTTTCTTTAGCCATGGCATACCAAGAATTACAGTGGAGGTGGACATTTTAAGTACCAGGAACTGCATTTGTTCTTTATGCAACACTCCTAGCTGACATGTTAGCACAGGAGTCTGAGTAAGTGGTTGTTTCCCCTGCAATGGTGAATCATCCATTGCGGTAACCACCACCTGGCGTCCGACAGAAAGGAGAGGAAAACCAAATTTAACGGCGAATCATAGGCCATCACATTAACTGCAGAACTCGAGTCTATAAAGGCCTGGGTGGAATGAACCTGAACCTCCCAGGCAATAAAACACGGGAGAAGTAAACAATTGTTTTTTAGAGGTAAGACTGGATCGCCTAGTGTAGTACCTCCAGCTACACCTAGGAGATAGAGTTTTCCGCCTTTCTGGGACAATTTCCACTATATGTCCTTTCTCTGAACAATACAGACAGTTTCTCAGCACGTCTCCTGTTCTTTTCAACCTCCGAGAGTTTGGTCTGTCCAATCTGCATTGGCTCATCCAGAGGTGGAGGGGAAGGAACAGGAGGTGAAAAAATACCAGGAGCGATTCTCCCTGGGATTTTACCCCGAGTTTGCTTTTGGTGGCGAACTCGCCGATCAATCTTGATTGCCAAGGATATAGCCTCATCTAAGGACTTAGGCTCGGGGTGACCTAACATCAAATTGGCTACAGCATCAGACAATCCCATCAGGAAACAATCCAGCAGCGCATACTGCCCCCATCTGGCTGTTACTGCCCACCTTCTAAATTCAGCTGCATACGTCTCGACAGTGCTATGCCCTTGTCTGAGAGTCTTAAGTTTTCTCTCAGATGTTGTAGCCAAATCGTGATCGTCATATATAACTGCCATAGCTTTAAAGAAATCCTGCACAAGGGCCAAAGCCCCAATACCCTCGGGGAGACTGTAGGCCCAGGACTGGGAAACCCCAGTTAATAAGGTCTTTAAAAAGGTGACCTTCTGACCCTCTGTAATTGAAGATACTGGCCGTAACTCAAAATATGATAAGCACCGGTGATTTAAATTTCGAAAATCAGAGCGATGCCCCGAGAATCTTTCAGGAGGGGGCATCCTGGGCTCAATAGCTCAAGGGGAGGACACTTGTGCATTAGGACCTTTAAGACGGTTAACTGCCTCAACCAGTTGGTCAATCTGGGTTTGCTGTATGTTAACCGTCTTGATGAGATCGTTAACGGTCGTGGTCAAAAACTCGACCCGATTGCACAGTGTCTCCATAATTTTCTGGTCTGCTGTTCTGTAACAATTGGTGTAGCAACACAGATGTCAGATTATGTGTGATCTGCAGAATCACCAATAATACAGACGTTATACCCGATTATGTGGTGATCTGCAGTATCACCAATAATACAAGTATAGCTGGCAGAATACAAAGTATGTAGTGCTTGGTGCAACAATAACAGAATAGTTTAGCTAGACCTCAACAGAGGAGCTGGTGGGTACTATTAGAACACAGTAACTGATTAGTTTGGCTTAACCTCACCAGAGGAGCTGGTGGGTACTATTAGAACGCAGTAACTGATTCGTTTGGCTTAACCTCACCAGAGGAGCTGGTGGGTACTATCAGAAGAGCACCTCACCAGTGACAAGGGCTCACTGGTGAGTAGAAAGGTCAGACAGGCTAGGATCAGTAACAAACGGGCAGGTACAGTACAGAATCGGTAGGCAAGAGAGTAGTAAGATACCAGGCAGGGTTCAGCAACAAAGTCATATGGGCAGAAGTACAGAAACGATAAGCAAGAGCAGAGTCAGAGGATAGCTAGAGTCATACACAGAATATCAATAAACAGTAATACAATAATGCTAGTCTTGTGTGAAATCCCTGGTTTCCTCCCAGATCAAAGTACACCAGATACTATCTAAGGTCTGAGCGCTAGCACATAAGTATTCGCAACAGCAGACAAGTTGCGAGTGAACAGTGAAGGCTTATGAAGCAGAGGAGACCCCACAGCCGCGCCCACAACAATCAACCAATCCGGAGCGCCGTGAGTCTCCTCTGACGTCAGCCTCCTACCTGAATAAAGGTCCTGTCTCCGTGCGCGCCCGCGCGATACGGCAACCCTATGTGCAAAAGACAAACCCGTCCTCGGCGAAGTCCCTGAACAGAAAGGCAAGGCGGCTGCGGAGACAACCTGCGTGCCAACAGCCGCCATTACTGCGGATGTTACAATATGCCATACGGTTATCATATTTGCTTTTGTGCATAAGTATTATTATTCATTTAGAAATTACAAGTTCCCAAAATACACTTTTTTGCTCTGAGATCTGACTTTGCATTTTATTCATAACTGCTTTATTCATCTTCTAATGTGTGCAGAAATGGTTTCCGATTGTCTGACTGTGTTCAGGAGAGTCCTTAAGGTGCGTACACATGCACTACAAAAGGAAACGACGGGTCTGCTGGACCCTCCCGCTGGGCGGTCTTTAGCCGACAGTATGCATGTGTATACGCACTGTCGGCGGACTGATAAGGCTGTTTCTGAAGGATCCGCTCAGCAGACCCGTCGTTTCCTTTTGTAGTGCGTGTGTACGCACCTTTTTTTTCAAATAAGTTTTATTAAGTTTTGCATAAAACATAACAGTACATACATAACGCACCCAACTCCTACCCAACCCTCCCTCATCTCTCAGGTTGTCCTACAGTACCTCTTCAGTTGAAGTGTATGTGAAGCTGTTAGTAGCCAGGTTGGTATTATGCCTCATAGTCTACGCCGTGCTCCTTAAGGTATTCTACCCATGGGGTCCAAATTCTATCAAATTTTAACGGACAGTTACGTTGGATGTATGTCAGCTTGTATAACGGCAATGCCGAGTTAATAGTCTTGACCCATTCCGCCACTGTTGGCGCGTTAGGTTGTATCCAATGTAAAATAATAGTTTTCCCTGCATAGTAACTCAGCAAGTCCCATAACAGTATCAAGTTCCTCGATTTTAGAATTTTGCCAGAGATTCCCAGCAAGTGTGTCTTAGGCTCAAGGGAGATATGTTGTTCGAACACTTTTTGCAGTAATTTATTGATTCCTTCCCAGTATGACTGTAGATGGGAGCATCCCCACATCATATGAATGAAATCCCCGGGCGAGACACCACATCTAGGGCATTCGTCTGTTCTATGTGGAAACATTCGAGCCATACGGGTAGGGGTGTGTACGCACCTTACGTGTCAGAGAGGAGTGTTTACATTCCTCACTTGATACAATTAACTACTTCAGGATCCTTGCTATGCATATTTACGCCCCTGTATAATTCTTGCGGATCAGGGGCGTAATATGAGTACTGTTTACTTACTGCCGCGTTTCGCGATCCCTGCGCCAATTCCATTTGCCACACCATCGCAATCCCCTCCTTCTGTGATTGTGGTATGAGAATCAGCTGTTCCCAACTCCAATCACCGTGCCTGTGATGATTCAGAGCCTACAGCAATGAGACGCAAGCTCTCGGTCAAAACCCCCCAAAACTTCCGTGTTTCTAATTATAGAACATTTTTAGTGTAGCACCATCTTGTGGCCAAAAAGTAAAAATACACCCAAACACACCATTATAAACTTTTACATAGAAAAATTATAAAAAATTTTTACTTAAATATTTTTAACCCCTTCCACCCCTTCCCCATAGTTACTAAAATAAACCGCTTGTTTAAAAAAAAAAAACATAATTAAAAAAAAAAATTACATAAATAGTTCCCTTAGGGACTTTTTTTTAGTGTTCAAAAGAACCTTTATTTTGAGCATAAAGACAGAAACAAAAATGAAACTGTTCAATAGATATGAATATGCTCACACGAAAAGATGATAGCAGACAGTGCTAAATAACCATAAATAAGATATTTTGGTACTTTTTTTTTAATATGTATGTCATGAGGGTATATTACTGTTAATTTTGCAAGTAAAGTCATGTAATATGTGATAAAGTATTAAAAATCACTAAACCTAAAAATACTCTTTATTTCCAGCTAAAATATTATCGCCATACATTGAACTAGGGACACAATTTAAACGTTGTAATAACCAGAACAAATGAGCAAATAAAATGTGTGGGTTTTATGTTTTGGAACACATTTCATTTTAAAAATATAATGGCTGAAAACTGAAAAATAATAATTTTTTCCACGTTTTCTTATTATTCCCTTTACAATGCATATAAAATAAAATAATTCTTAGCAAAAAGTACAACCCAAAGAAAGACTAATTTGTGGCGAAAAAAACAATATATAGATTATTTTAATGTGATAAGCAACAATAAAGTTATCCTTGAATGAATAGTAGGAGCGCTGAAATGTGAAAATTGTTTCTGTTTTTAAGGAAAAAAACCTGTGATCCTGAAGCGGTTAAGTAAACACAAGATAACATTATCTCCAGTTCGGATGCATCAGCTTTCCCGGCAGGTAGCTTCTAAGACCTGTGTTTAACCCTTTGAATGCTGTTTTAGTAAAAAAAATGGTAGCAGTCTATAATATGCTGTAAATAATCTATTAGAGAAAAGAAGAAATGCTGGGTTTCATTCCGCTTTAAGCATAAGAGTAATTATGGTTAGTGCAAATTTGCAAAAACATGCCCATAATAGCTTACAAGTTCACTTTGCATTTTTCCTTTTTTGCTTACAATTTTTACTTTTATGTCATGTGCAGTAGACATTTTTTGCTATTTTTGAAAAAAACTTTGCACATTGCAGGAACTTAAGGTTGTATAAGTTTTGGGAAGTTCACATTGGAATTCTGAATTTGAACTTCTGAATTTCAACAAAAACTAATGTATCAAGCTGTTATATTGCTCTTGGACATATTTATACATACATAATCAGATCACCTCTCAGGTCTTGGCAAGTGAGACCTTCTATTCCCTTAATTAATTTAGCCTGCCCTTCTTTATACCTTGTTCTAAAATGTCGATGACATTGATACTCCATGGTGCTCAAAACTATATCTCATGCTCCAGAATTGGCTTCACAGGCAATTTATACAGAGGGAGTAGTATACCACCATCTTGCAATTTTATTTCCCAATTTGTGCACCCAGAATTCTATTTGCTTTAGCTGCTGCTGCTTGGCATTGGATATGAGGTATACATACAAGGATAAGTACATAATAAATAATTTGAAGATGCCAAAAAGTTTTCCATAAAGATGAGCTTGAATTTTAAAAGAGACTCAGAGACGAAGACAATAATAAATGTATACATACCTGGGGCTTCCTCCAGTCCCATCCACACGGATTGCTCCCACGCCGCCGTCCTCAGCCCTCTCTATCGCCGGTACTGGGTCCGGTCACTTTGGCCAGTCAGAGCCAGTCGACACAAGCGCAGTGCACTCCCTCTGTATTGCACAGGCTCCTGCGTAAGACAGGTGCCAGAGAGCCAGAGGAAGGCGCTGTGCATGCGTACAACTGGCCATGTCTGGCGGAAGTAACTGCACCCGGTGGAGAAGACGGAGAACATTGAGGACAGCGGCGTGTTAGCGATCTGTGCGGATAGGGCTGGAGGAAGCCCCAGGTATGTATAAACTTTGTATTATTATTCAGCTCTGAGTCCCTTTAACCACCTGGGCGTTACGGACGAGCTCAGCTCGTCCAGTAACGTCGTGGTGGATTGCTCAGGCCCTAGTGGGCCGATTTGCATAATTTTTTTTTTTTAGAAACGCAGTTAGCACTTTGCAAGCTGCGTGTTTTCCCGATCGCCGCTGCTCACCGCCGATCCACCGCTACCCGCCGCCGATCCACCACTACCCGCCGCGAAAGAGGCCCCCCCCCACAGACCCCTCGCGCAGCCTGGCCAATCATTGCGAACAGGATTTCCTGATGGGTATTAACGCCGGCGGCGATCGGAAGGGTGGGAGGGAGAGAGCTAGGCTAGCTACATTAAAAAAAGAATTAGGTCAAAAAACCCTCCCGGGAGGTTAAATATATCCAAATAGTGCAGAAAAAAATTAGGTCAAAAAAACCCTCCCGGGAGGTTAAATATATCCAAAAAGTGCAAAAAGTTGATTCACAAATCTTCAAAAGAAGTTCATCTTAAGACACGACATCCCATAAAAGGTGCAATATCAAAACAGTAAGATAAAATGTTTTTAGAAGACGACAGATGTGTACATCTGCACTATACACACAGCATAGGATGGAAAACAATCTAGATCACAACTAAGCCAGAAAGAACTTGTAAAAACAAAACAGAGGACACCGATAGCCCAATAGTGCAATATTGTCTGGTAAGCTCAATATATAAAAAAATGTCAAAGGTTCTTATACTCACAAAGGTGGGTTACCATCAGGTAACCACTTGACAGGCAGGTGGGGAGTATTAGTACCTGACCCCACTCAGGTATAAAAGTCGCTCTCTGTAGATAGGAAAATGGGGAAAGAACCCCTCCACCAGGGGTGGATTCAATAGTGCTGTAATATGTACGAACAGAGGCGCCAAGCAGAGTAAAACAATGTTCTAAAAATGATAAAAAGAGGGAAGTCGAGGTGGACTTACCTCCCTCTGGTAGTGGACATATACTCAAATGCAGAGTAAAAATATACAATTTATTCACAACTCCATAAAATCGCAACGCGTTTCGCGGTCAACAGTCCCGCTTCATCAGGCAGTATAGGAGCATATAAAACTGGTTCAGGTCCATAAAGCGTGTGAGCTCACTACTGCATCTACTATATATGGTTGCTTAACTTTTTATCAACCAATATTTCCAAGTCCTTCACAAAGTCTGACGTTTCCAGATGTACGCTATTTATTTTATTTGGTGCTCTGCCATTGGCATGGTCAAAGTGCATAACCTGACATTTATCCATATTAAATTTCATCTGCCATATGCCTGCCCTTTTACCCATGCTGTTTTAATACATCACCATCCTGCAAAGGCCCTGTTACCACTGCCTGACAATGCCTCCATTACCTTGCATGCAAATTCAGACAGGGAAATCAATCAATAGGCTGCCGCCTGATTCGTGTCCGGAGATAAAATTGGATGTCATACTTTAAAAGATGCATAACCTTACATTTATCCATATTCAATTTCATCTGCCATATGCCTGCACTTTTAGCCAAGCTTTTAAGACACTGTTGTGGCGTTACATCACCATCCTGCAAAGTCCTTGTTTCCACTGCCTGACAATCCCTGCATTTCTCTGCCTGCAAATTCAGACGGGGGAAACGCAGTCTATTGAAATCAAAAGGCTACCGTCTGATTCATGTGCGGAGATAAAAATCGGATGGCATACAGCAAAAAAATGCATAGTGCATTAGAATCCTTATAGCCGTGCATGGCAATCCCCCATGAGGAGATGGACTAGTCCTAAACTTGTCAGATTTGTATTATCTACTGTAAGACACAGCAACATAGCGGTAAAATAATTTATAGTGCATATTACTCTTGGAAAAAGCTACATTTTTTGTGTTTTTATTTAACATTTTACAATTTTTAGTGATAATTGTCCTCTAGGTGTTATTCTCATGCAGAATATTTATATGAATGATTTGTTGTTGTCCCATGCTTCATTTTGCTATTTTTCATAATCTTTTTCAGGGTGACCTAAAAGGATCGGAAGAACTTCTCAAGAATGGAGCCAACCCATATGTGAAGGACAAAGCTGGATGGACACCTTTGTTAAGTGTATTTGCTTTGATAATGTTATTGTGGCATTGTCTGAAGCATCTCTCCATAAATTTTACTAAAAGGCTGCCAAGAGGTGCTTTTTTTCATCTCATCCCCTCAGAACCTAAGTATACATAACCGGTAGTGTAGTAAAAAGAATGATAAAATCTCGAAATACCTGATGTGATGGTGACCTGCTCAGCTCCACTTGGCATGTAGATTTTACAGCTTTCAAGACTAATTACTAGCAAGCTGAGAGGGGTGTCATGGGCAATCATGTTTACTAAACTGTTACCCAGACCCACTTAGGCCACGTTTTCCATTACACCCAGCAAGCATCTTGCGACGAGACGCGATGCTGACACAGTTGTGACGCGTCTCACAGCTGAATCCCTCTAGCCATACTATGCACGGCTATGGGATTCAGACAAGTGATGCAAGATTATGCTGCAGGACGTCTTTTGACTTCAATAGGCTGCCAAATCACATCCGCATTCGTGGGCAGGGAATCGGACCATAATGGCAGCAGTGGAAACCTAGACCTACAGATTTATCTGCCAAGGTTTCTTTTTTAAATTCTCAGGGGAAATGCGACCTGCACACCACTGTAGCAGTGTTTACCATACTTATGTTCCTAACTGAACGGCACAGATTTGCAAACAACACGCACGATTCTTTGGTAACATTATAGACGTAGGGTTCAATTCCTCATCTACACTTGGAGCATAGAGAAATGTCTAAGGGCCCTTTTCCACTAGCAATCGCTAGCGTTCGCGCTAAACGCTAGCGGTTGCTGAATCGCAAGTGCAGGAAACTTCCCAGTGATTGCGTTCACGATTTTGCTATGCAATGCACTGCATAGCAAAATCGCGGAAAAGATCGCTCCGCGGTGCGATTGCGTTTGAGTCAAAAACGAATCGCGGTAGTGGAAATTACCTACCGCGATTCCTATGTTAAAAAGCAAACCGTAGCGATTTCAAAATCACTAGCGGTTTGCGATTTTGCGATTCAGCATCGCAAACGCCGCTAGTGGAAAAGGGCCCTAAGTGATTTTTAACTCACTAACTAAAAGGAAAGATGGTGCATTCATATTTCGAGAAAAGGGAAAAACACTAGCAAATAAAATAGTCTACAGTAGAAAACAAAAGGATTAAATGAACAAAATGATACTTCATTTATCTTTTGGACGTATTTATACATGTTAATCAGATCACCTCTCAGGTCTTGGTAAGTGATACCTTCTAAACCCTTGATTGATTTTGTTTGCCCATCTTTATACCTGTTCTAAAATAAGGATGTCCTTGCTACTGCATGGTGCTCAAAACTATATCCCATGCTCCAGATGTGACCTCTCAGGTGATTTTATATTGTGATTTTGTTCCCCAGTTTGTGCAGACAGAATTTTATTTGCTTTAGCTGCTGCTGCTTGGGATTGGATATGGTTGCTTAACAATTTATCAACTGGCATTTCCAAGTCCTTCTCAAAGTCTGATGTTTCCAGCTGCATGCCATTTATTTTATTTGGTACTCTGCCTCTGTCGTTCGCATGGCCAAGATGCATAACCTTACATTTATCCATATTCAATTTCATCTGCCATATGCCTGCACTTTTAGCCAAGCTGTTAAGACACTGTTGTGGCGTTACATCACCATCCTGCAAAGTCCTTGTTTCCACTGTCGGACAATCCCTGCATTTCTCTGCCTGCAAATTCAGACGGGGGAAACGCAGTCTATTGAAATCAATTGGCTACCGTCTGATTCATGTGCGGAGATAAAAATCGAATGGCATACAGCAAAAAAATGCATAGTGCATTAGAATCCTTATAGCCGTGCATGGCAATCCCCCATGAGGAGATGGACTAGTCCTAAACTTGTCCACTGTAAATGACAGCAACATATGGTAAAAGTAATTTATAGTGCATATTACTCTTGGAAAATTGACAATGTATATGTATGTATTTTAAATTTTACAATTTTTTTGTGATAATTGTCCTTCATGTGTAATTCTCCTATATTCATGCAGGGTATTTATGTGAATTATTTGTGTTCTCCCATGTTTCATTTTGCTATTTTCCTTTTTTTCAATCTCATTCAGGGTGACCTAGAGGGAGTGGAGGAACTGCTCAAAAATGGAGCCAACCCAAACGTGAAGGACAATGTTGGATGGACACCGTTGTTAAGTGTATTTGCTTTGGGAATGTTATTGTGGTAGTTCTCCGTAAATTTTACTGCAAGGCTGCCAAGAGGTGCTTTTTTTAACCGCAGCCCTCAGAATCTAAGTGTACATAAGTGTTAGTGTAGTTAAGAGAAAGATAAAATCTCTAAATACCTTATGTGATGGTGACCTTCTCAGCCAGACTAAACATGTAGATTTTTCAGAGCACTGAGAAATGCCTAACTAATTTAGAGAAAAGGGAAAACACCAGCAACAGTCTACAGTATAAATTAAAAGGATTAAATGAAGAACATTATACTTAAATTATCTTTTGCTTTGATTAATTTCTTAAAGGCCACCTTTAAGTATACCTTAGTCCTAAATATAATTGAAAATGGATGCCCTGTGTGTGTGTGTGTGGGGGGGGGGGGGGGGGAGGTGCGCATAGGCTAACCTCACCTCCCGTGGCCCAGCGTCTCTTTTCGATCATTGGTAAACGGCCCCGTTCCAAAGCCCTGGTTGATGGGGTCGGCACAGGTGCTGTAGGTCCTAGGACTCCCGCGGGAAGACATAGCTGGTGCGAGCGGCCACCAGGTGCCATAGTAGACATACTGCACATGCGCGGGCAGTATGTACGGATCAGGTGACCTACGTCTTTCTGTGGGAGTGCGCACGTACTCCCGGGGGCCTACTTCGCCTGTGCTGACCACGCCGACCAGGGCTTTAAAACAGGCCTTTTACCAATGATTGAAAGGAGATGCCAGGCCATTGGAGGTTCGGTAAGCCTATGTGCACCTCCCCACACACAGGGTGCCCATTTCCAAATATATTTAGGACTATGATATCCTTTAAGTGAGAGGGATATGAAGGCTGACATATTTATCTCTTTTTAACCAATACCAGCTGCCAGTCAGTTCTGCTGATTGTTACGACTGCAGTGGTGTCTGAATCACACACTTCAAACAAGCATGCAGGTAATCGAGTCATGCTTATTTAGGGTCTATGGCTAAAGGTATTAGAGGCAGTAGTTTAGAAGGACAGCCAGGCAATTTGCATTATTTAAAAGGAAATAAATATGGCTGCCTCCAATTGTTAGTGAATTCTGGTAAATTCCATTCGATTGTTTCACCCTTATAATGGGCTTGACCAGACCCCTTTAAATGCAACAGGTAGTGTTTCATATTCCCCACTAGTTACACAAAGGATTGGGCTGAGTCAAGGGTGGTCAAGCAGTCAGAATTATGCCAGTCTTCTGTGCGCATTTATTTTTGTCCAATATCCAGATAGGCTCTGCTGCTGCGTGGTGCGCGCAATCGGGTGCGCTCCCGCCGCCTGCCGCTAGCCCCCTGATCAGTGAATGGGAATATAGTTCCCATTCACCGATCTAAGTGTTCCGCAGAAAAACCGACGATCTCTCATCAAAGACTGCCGTCTTTCTGCCCCCAAAAAATTTCCAATTACATTATTTTACATTTAAAATTAGCTGTTTCTCTCCCACACCAAAAATTACCTAAATACATTTTTTGTTCAAAAATAAATAAATAAAAAAAATTACAATAATAAAAAAAAAGAACAACATAAATAGTTACCTAAGGGTCTGAACTTTTTAAATATGCATGTCAAGAGAGTATATTATTATATTTTAAATTATAAGCTTGTAAATAGTGATGGACGCAAATTGAAAAAATGCCCCTTTATTTCTAAATAAAATATCGGCGCCATACGTTGCTCGGATGCATGAGGTTTTCGACACTGTGGGGCTGAACCGGATTATTTTATTGCAGAAATATGATACAGGTATGTGAGTATGGAAATTTGATCCTGCTTAACCACTTCCCGACCGCCCACTACACAGGGGCGGCGGGGAAGTGGAGCCCTGCAGGACGGCCTCACCCACAGAGGCGGCGGTCCATTTAAGGGCATGGGCGGAGCGATCGCGTCATCCGTGACGCGATCCTCCGCCGGCGCCTGTCACCGCTCGCTCGCCGCAACATCCCGCCGGCTATACGGAAGCGCCGGCGGGATGTTAACCCCGCGATCGCCGCATACAAAGTGTATAATACACTTTGTAATGTTTACAAAGTGTATTATACAGGCTGCCTCCTGCCCTGGTGGTCCCAGTGTCCGAGGGACCACCAGGGCAGGCTGCAGCCACCCTAGTCTGCACCCAAGCACACTGATTTCTCCCTCCCCTGCCCCAGATCGCCCACAGCACCCATCAGACCCCCCCCTGCCCACCCCCCAGACCCCTGTTTGCACCCAATCACCCCCCTAATCACCCATCAATCACTCCCTGTCACTATCTGTCAACGCTATTTTTTTTTTATCCCCCCCCCCTGCTCCCTGCCCCCTCCTGATCACCCCCCACCCCTCAGATTCTCCCCAGACCCCCCCCCCCAGACCACCCCCCCCTGTTCACTGTATGCATCTATCCCCCTGATCACCTGTCAATCACCTGTCAATCACCTGTCAATCACCCGTCAATCACCCGTCAATCACCCCCTGTCACTGCCACCCATCAATCAGCCCCTAACCTGCCCCTTGCGGGCAATCTGATCACCCCCCCACACCAATAGATCGCCCACAGATCCGACATCAGATCACCTCCCAAATCCATTGTTTACATCTATTCTCTCCTCTAAACACCCACTTATTACCCATCAATCACCCATCAATCACCCCCTATCACCACCTGTCACTGTTACCTATCAGATCAGACCCTAATCTGCCCCTTGCGGGCACCCAATCACCTGCCTACACGCTCAGATTGCCCTCTGACCCCCCCTTATCAATTCGCCAGTGCATTAATTACATCTGTTCTTCCCTGTAATAACCCACTGATCACCTGTCAATCACCTGCCAATCACCTATCACCCATCAATCACCCCCTGTCACTGCCACCCATCAATCAGCCCCTAACCTGCCCCTTGCGGGCAAACTGATCACCCACCCACACCAATAGATCGCCCGCAGATCCGACATCAGATCACCACCCAAGCGCAGTGTTTCCATCGATTCTCTCCTCTAAACACCCACTAATTACCCATCAATCACCCATCAATCACCCCCTATCACCACCTGTCACTGTTACCCATCAGATCAGACCCTAATCTGCCCCTTGCGGGCACCCAATCGCCCGCCTACAATCTCAGATTGCCCTCAGACCCCCCCTTATCAATTCGCCAGTGCAATATTTACATCTGTTCTCCCCTGTAATAACCCACTGATTACCTGTCAATCACCTATCAATCACCCATCAATCACCCCCTGTCACTGACACCCATCAATCACCCGCTGTCACTGACACCCATCAATCAGCCCCTAACCTGCCCCTTGTGGGCAAACTGATCACCCACCCACACCAATAGATCGCCCGCAGATCCGACAACAGATCACCACCCAAGCGCAGTGTTTCCATCTATTCTCTACCCTAAACACCCACTAATTACCCATCAATCACCCCCTGTCACTGCTACCTATCAGATTAGACCCCTATCTGCCCCTAGGGCACTCAATCACCCGCCCACACCCTCAGAATGCCCTCAGACCCCAGCCCTGATCACCTCGCCAGTGCATTGCTTGCATCTATTCTCCCCTCTAATCACACCTTGAGACACCCATCAATCACCTCCTGTCACCCCCTAGCACACCTACCCATCAGATCAGGCCCCAATTTGCCCCGTGTGGGCTCCTGATCACTCGGCCAAACCCTCAGACCCCCTTCCGATCACCTCCCCAGTGCATTGATTGCATCTATTTTCCCCTCTAACCACCCCCTGAGACACCCATCAATCACCTCCTGTCACCCCCCTAGCACTCCTATCCATCAGATCAGGCCCAATACAACCTGTCATCTAAAAGGCCACCCTGCTTATGACCGGTTCCACAAAATTCACCCCCTCATAGACCACCTGTCATCAAAATTTGCAGATGCTTATACCCCTGAACAGTCATTTTGAGACATTTGGTTTCCAGACTACTCACGGTTTTGGGCCTGTAAAATGCCAGGGCGGTATAGGAACCCCACAAGTGACCCCATTTTAGAAAAAAAAGACACCCCAAGGTATTATGTTAGGTGTATGACGAGTTCATAGAAGATTTTATTTTTTGTCAAAAGTTAGCGGAAAATAATTTTTATTGGTTTTTTTTCACAAAGTGTCATTTTTCACTAACTTGTGACAAAAAATAAAATCTTCTATGAACTTGCCATACACCTAACGGAATACCTTGGGGTGTCTTCTTTCTAAAATGGGGTCACTTGTGGGGTTCCTATACTGCCCTGGCATTTTAGGGGCCCTAAACCGCGAGGAGTAGTCTAGAAAACAAATGCTTCAAAATTACCTGTGAATAGGACGTTGGGCCCCTTAGCGCACCTAGGCTGCAAAAAAGTGTCACACATGTGGTACCGCCGTACTCAGGAAAAGTAGTATAATGTGTTTTGGGGTGTATTTTTACACATACCCATGCTGGGTGGGAGAAATTTCTATGTAAATGGACAATTGTGTGTAAAAAAATCAAACAATTGTCATTTACAGAGATATTTCTCCCACTTAGCATGGGTATGTGTAAAAATACACCCCAAAACGCATTATACTACTTCTCCTGAGTACAGCGGTACCACATGTGTGGCACTTTTTTACACCCTAAGTACGCTAAGGGGCCCAAAGTCCAATGAGTACCTTTAGGATTTCACAGGTCATTTTGCGACATTTGGTTTCAAGACTACTCCTCACGGTTTAGGGCCCCTAAACTGCCAGGGCAGTATAGGAACCCCACAAATGACCCCATTCTAGAAAGAAGACACCCAAAGGTATTCCGTACGGAGTATGGTGAGTTCATAGAAGATTTTATTTTTTGTCACAAGTTAGCGGAAAATGACACTTTGTGAAAAAAAATTATTAAAATCAATTTCCGCTAACTTGTGACAAAAAAATAAAAACTTCTATGAACTCACCATACTCCTAACGGAATACCTTGGGGTGTCTTCTTTCTAAAATGGGGTCATTAGTGGGGTTCCTATACTGCCCTGGCATTTTAGGGGCCCTAAACCGTGAGGAGTAGTCTTGAAACAAAAATGACCTGTGAAATCCTAAAGGTACTCATTGGACTTTATGCCCCTTAGTGCAGTTAGGGTGCAAAAAAGTGCCACACATGTGGTATCGCCGTACTCGGGAGAAGTAGTACAATGTGTTTTTAGGTGTATTTTTACACATACCCATGCTGGGTGGGAGAAATACCTCTGTAAATGACAATCTTTTCATTTTTTTACACACAATTGTCCATTTACAGAGGTATTTCTTCCACCCAGCATGGGTATGTGTAAAAATACACCTCAAAACACATTGTACTGCTTCTCCCGAGTATGGCGATACCACATGTGTGGCACTTTTTTGCACCCTAACTGCGCTAAAGGGCCCAAAGTCCAATGAGTACCTTTAGGATTTCACAGGTCATTTTGAGAAATTTCGTTTCAAGGCTACTCCTCACGGTTTAGGGCCCCTAAAATGCCAGGGCAGTATAGGAACCCCACAAATGACCCCATTTTAGAAAGAAGACACCCCAAGGTATTCCGTTAGGAGTATGGTGAGTTCATAGAAGATTTTATTTTTTGTCAAAAGTTAGCGGAAATTGATTTTAATTGTGTTTTTTCACAAAGTGTAATTTTCCGCTAACTTGTGACAAAAAATAAAATCTTCTATGAACTACTACTAACGGAATACCTTGGGGTGTCTTCTTTCTAAAATGGGCAGTTAGGGTGCAAAAAAGTGCCACACATGTGGTATCGCCGTACTCAGGAGAAGTAGTATAATGTGTTTTGTGGTGTATTTTTACACATACCCATGCTGAGTGGGAGAAATATCTCTGTAAATGGACAATTGTGTGTAAAAAAAATTAACAAATTGTCATTTACAGAGATATTTCTCCCACCCAGCATGGGTATGTGTAAAAATACACCCCAAAACACATTATACTACTTCTCCTGAGTATGGCAATACCACATGTGTGGCACTTTTTTGCAGCCTAACTGCGCTAAGGGGTCCAAAGTCCAATGAGCACCTTTAGGCTTTACAGGGGTGCTTACAATTTAGCACCCCCCAAAATGTCAGGACAGTAAACACACCCCACAAATGATCCCATTTTGGAAAGTAGACCCTTCAAGGTATTCAGAGAGGGGCATGGTGAGTCCGTGGCAGATTTCATTTTTTTTTGTCGCAAGTTAGAAGAAATGGAAACTTTTTTTTTTTTTCTCACAAAGTGTCATTTTCCGCTTACTTGTGACAAAAAATAATATCTTCTATGAACTCACTATGCCTCTCAGTGAATACTTTGGGATGTCTTCTTTCCAAAATGGGGTCATTTGGGGGGTATTTATACTATCCTGGAATTCTAGCCCCTCATGAAACATGACAGGGGGTCAGAAAAGTCAGAGATGCTTGAAAATGGGAAAATTCACTTTTTGCACCATAGTTTGTAAACGCTATAACTTTTACCCAAACCAATAAATATACACTGAATGGGGTTTTTTTTTATCAAAAACATGTTTGTCCACATTTTTCGCGCTGCATGTATACAGAAATTTTACTTTATTTGAAAAATGTCAGCACAGAAAGTTAAAAAAATCATTTTTTTGCCAAAATTCATGTCTTTTTTGATGAATATAATAAAAAGTAAAAATCGCAGGAGCAATTAAATAGCCCCAAAAGAAAGCTGTATTAGTGACAAGAAAAGGAGCCAAAATTCATTTAGGTGGTAGGTTGTATGAGCGAGCAATAAACCGTGAAAGCTGCAGTGGTCTGAATGGAAAAAAAGTGGCCGGTCCTTAAGGGGTAGAAAGCCCTAGGTCCTCAAGTGGTTAAAAGAAACCCGAGGAGTGAGACCTATGGAAGCTGCCATATGTATTTCCTCTTTTTGGTCATTCAGGTCTAAATCACACAGCTGAAACAAGCATGCAGCTAATCTTGTCAGATTTGTCATATACATCTGATCTGCATGTTCAGGGTCTATGGCTTAAAGTATTAAAGGCAGAGGATCAGCAGGACAACCAGGCAATGTGCATTATTTATAAGGAAATAAACATGTCAGCCTCTATATCCCTCTCACCTTGGGTTCCCTTAAAGTGGAACTTTTATTCATTGCATAATTGTGTTCCTTTCATATAGTTTATAGGGCATTCCTCAAGCCAAATACTTTTTTTGTTTTGTTTTAATACTCTAATTCCCTGTAAACTAAACAAGCCTCGCCCACAGCTTTTTCAGGGAGCCTTGGCACTCAGTCCCATGTAGCAAGGGCTTATGGGAGCTCAGTCTGGGAAGGAGGAGGGGTAGGTTACTAGCCAGAGATTTCAGAGGCAGAGGGGGGAGGGAGAAAGAGAAGGGACTGAATTTGTCACAGGCTGAGGACTGGAGATGCTATCAGCTTGCCTGTGTGTAATGTGACAAACAGAACATGGCTGCCTTCATTGTATCACAGGAATAAATAATCATAAACTGTTGAAGCTGTTTGCAGCTAGATTTGCTGTGTAAACGGTCTAAATTTTAGATAAGATATATAGACAAGTTACTTGTTATAGTTAGTTTTTCATCTCGGATCCGCTTTAAGTTTCCAGCTAGTCCAAACACCACTATGCTTACATAATATGTCATTTCCAGCTAGTCAAACTATGCTTCCAGATATATGAGTTTATATAATATTTCTGTTTTGCCAGATGTCTGTGTAGGTCACCTCCAGTTCACTGGAGATCTAGCTCAGACGGTTTATGACCTCTTGAGCAGACTGAGATTGTTTATTAGTTGCCTCTTTATTGCTTCTGCCATAGTTTGTTTAGGTAAAGCCTTTGTTATATCTGAGTTTCTGGCCAGTTAGCTAGTTACTTTGTAAGATCTGGTTTAGTGTACATATCAGATATAGCTTGATCGAAGGAGACTTCCTTGGCCAAGAAAGAATGGTGTGTGTACAGGTGTCTCCCAAGCTTGTTTAAAGATCTGTAATGCCAGGTCTTTAAACTGCAACAAATCCTGAGCACACTGTTTTCCACTTTATCCCACCTGCTTTATCCCATCCTAGAAACAGATGCATCACTCTTGCTATAACATCTGTACAGAAACATATCTAGAAACTTTTCCTTTTTTAACACAACTGATTGTATTCTGTAGGAGTGATGGGGAGATCAGCATTCTGTGGGAGTGATGGGGAGATCAACACTCCAGGAAAATACTTTAATAACTGGAGTGGAACCAGTCGCACTTAAAGTGTACCAGAGACCAGAAATATAAAAGATTTATACATGCCTGGGGCTTCCTCCAGCCCCATCCGCACAGATCGCTCCCACGCTGCCGTCCTCCGCTGCCCGCAGCTCTTGTACCGGGCCCCGTCACTTCAGCCAGTCGCGGCCAGTCTTAGCAAGAGAAGTGCGTCCTCTGTGTATCTCTCCGCCGGCTGTTTTCCTTTAAATCATTTTCTGCTCTTACCAAAAATGAATGGGGTGTATCAGTGGTGTAAGCACAATTCATGGAGACCCCAGCAAAACTTTGATGGGACCCCCCAATGTTCACACCCCTTCACTTGCCTCCCCTTGGTGCCCTCCATGGCCTTGAGGCCCATCTCACAAGGGTCATAAAACTAGTGTGGTCATCATGATCTTCACATCTATAACAAGTGTAGCCACAAAACACCTGATCTGAAGTATAGTCCCCTACATTGGAGGAAGGGAAGTTAGTAATTGATCTCTCCCCAACAGCTCTGGGCCCCCAATGCGATTGCAAGGGCTGTTCTCCTTTAGTTACGCCCCTGAGGTGCATGATTTCCACTAAAATAGTATTGTATAGCTCAGTGCTAAACATGTCATTATTCTACCATATCCATAACCTGGCAGATTTTGTGAAATATTTGCCCTTTTTTAGAAAATATAATTGGCATTGCCCAAAATGCTCTTTCATTCATAGTTAGTGGTTGGGCAAAGCCAAATATTATCACACAACTGTGTGGAAGCACTCAATGCCTTGATCAAAGAGTTACCTACCCTTAACGTTTAACACACAAATTAACACACACAAGTTAACTGGATATTAAAGGTTATTGTCCACTTGTGACTTGTTAGCTTGTAATTGCAGTATTCTGTGTATAAAAAGACAGTAAAATTCTGGGCTCTTGACAGACACCAACAAAAATTTCATCCAGAACTGCCAGGCAAATTGTTTGCGATACAAAGAAGAAGCCACAAATAACTTTAGCTGACATGCAGACTTTTTTTTACTACAAAAAAGTGACATGAATGTTTCATCCATACACTACATGGTTGAATTGCCAGAAAAAAAGCCATTATTGTGCTAATGCATCAAAATGGCCCACTTAAAATATGCAAAACAGCACCAAGATGAGTATCAAAACTTCTAGAAAAAAGGATTTGGAATAAAGAGACCACAATTGAAAAAGGGTCACAACAAAAGACGTTATGTTTGGAGAGGAGTCAACAAGGCCTATGATAAAAGTACACCATCACTACTTTGAAGCATGGAGGTAGATTCCTGATGAGGTTTTTCTTTTTTTTGGGGGGGGGGAAGAGGGGGGGAGGGTCTACAGCACGTCCGGGAATTTGGTCAGCATTGATGAATGGATGCAACATGCAGAGCATACTGTAAGATGATTTTCAGTCATCAGCTTGAAAGCTGTGCATAGGATGCACTTGGGACTATCCAACATGACAATGATCCTAAACGCAAGGCCAAGTTGATCCGTCATTGGCTACAGCAGAAAAAGTAAGGTCTTCTTTGCATTTGCAGCTTAAAGCTGTGAATTCACCACATGTCAGCTGCTGCCATCCACTGGTAGGGGGGTTTACTAGCGTTCGACACTGAGGGTGGACAGGTAGCCCGTCCATAAAGTTGCATCTGAGTATGGTAGTTTCTGTCCTCAGATGCAACATGAGATTTTTTCTTACCACCGGGTAATGCCATTTTTATGTCCAATATGACTCACAGCTCCTACCATTTGGCTGTATTTATTTGCTGCTGAATACCGCTTGCAGCCAGCAGGCTGAACTGTCCAACAACAGAGCAGTTCAGCTGCCCATGGAAAAAGGCCTAAGGGTTTGGAGTGACCATCATAATCTCCTGACCTGTATATCATTGAGACACTTTAGGAGGGGGGTGTATAAATGTGCAGTTCATGCAAGACAGCCCAAGATTAACTAAAGGCATTTGCCAAGAATTCCCTCATCCACAACTATCACATTGCTGCATCGATCTCTTGCTGATTTGATTATTATAATCGAGTTGGCCAGATATATATTCTGCAAATCAAGCAATGTATGGGCACCTTTAGACTTCATTAGTCGATAACATTTCAATAACATTCACCCAAGAGCAAAAAGTCATTTTGAGTGAATATTAAAATTTAGCCTAAACAAATATAATATTTAGCCCCTTTTAAGGATAAAGTAGGCCTGAGTTGGAACTTTTTATGGGCAAATGTCAAATTTCCTTCTTTTGGTGCAGCCATTGGGGCATGCAAAAGACAGGTCATATAATGGTATTTAAAAGTCTATGCGAAAGGACAGAGGCGCCAGGATAAAATCATCTAAAATCTTTTAAATTAGGGAGAGGCAGTGGTGGACTTACCTACTCCAAAGGACATTCAAGACAAACATGTTTATGTTTAACAACTGAAATTTATTGATACATTCCTTGTTTGTTTGTTTCTTGTTCTTTCTTTTGTCACGGCATTAAAAAAAATATTTTCTTTATTAACAAATGTAAAAAAAGCAACACATGACAAAGACATGTTTAAAAACGCAGTATGTTGTATACTATGAAAAGGACAGGGGCGTTGCTAGCCCCAAAGATCAGTGGCACTTGCTCCGGATCTATTCTGGGGTGCCCGGGATGTCCCGCAGGTAGTAGGCGGCAGTACTCACCTCCGGCCGCTTGGTCTCCAGATCCTGCAGACATATTTTCTTCTGGACTTCTCCCACTAATGTCTGAGAATGAATCAGGTGTTAAAGTTCCTAGCGTTTGATTCTCAGATGCTAGGGGGAGAATCGCCAGCTACAGAGGATGTCTGTGGACTTGGAGAGCAAATGGAGGAGATGAGTAGTCCCTCCCGCTGTGCTACTCTGCTGGGAAGGCGGGGGGGGGGGGGGGGGAGAGGTAACAGTGAGGACACGCACAATGATGCATGCTCCCTATGGAGGCTCCAGGCACCACACGTTCCAGCATGTCTCTATAACACCCAGTATGCCCTACAGAGGTACCACAGCACCCAGCATAGCACCACAGCACCCAGCATGGCACTACACCACTCAGCAAGCCCCATAGAGGCACCACAGCACCTAGAATGGCACCACAGCACCCAACATGCCCCCATACTGGAACCAAAGCACCTAGCATGCCCCTTAGAGGCATTACAGCACCCAGCATACCCCTTATTGGTGTACTACAGCTCCCAGCAGCCCCCCTTTGAGGCACCGCAGTTCAAAGCATACCCGATAGAGCTGTGGACCCTCTATGGGGGCATGCTGAGAGCTGTGGTGACTCAATGGGGGTATGCTGGGTGCTGTGGTGCCTCTATGTCGGCATACTAGGTTCTGTGATGCCTTTATGGGATCATGCAGGGAGCTGTGGTTCTCCCCACGTGGATCTGCTCTTACTTCCGTATCCGTAACCCCGCCTAGGGAGGTGTAGGGAGCCAAGCGGCGCCCTGGGCTGTGAGAGATGGTGGTGGTGCACGCCATTTCTGATCCAGCAGAGGGACTACAAGTGTCAGCCGGGGCCCAACTGAACGGGGGAGAGCCCGTACACAAAACTCTGTGCTGATTATTGAAAGAAAGGAATCCATGAGTGTAATCTTATTTCTTATATTAATAAATGTCGCTGGTTTTACACTATGTGAGGCGTTTGCTTTGAGGTTACACCTGCATGGAAGCTGACATTTGATCTGGAAGGAGTGATAAGGAATATCTGGTACCCGGTGGTGACACATAACAGTTCAGTGTGGTGGGGGATGGCCCGAAGTGTCCCAAAGCGCTGATAGACCTAAGTGAAGGTCTTATTCTCTGGTGAGTGTCTGTTCACTGGGTGCTGTTGGAGGTAGTAGGAAGATCAGAAATAGTGGATGTCACGATTTCCTAGCAGATGTGGACTTGTTTTTATTGAATTTTTTAAAGTGGATAATATATTTTATTCATATAAATAGAGTTGAGATTGCGCCACCTTCTGTGAAAGAGATTGTTATAAGAGAAGAAGGGGCAGCTCCAACGTATTGGACTCCATAGGAATCCACTGTATAAGTGGTGTAGCGCTGGGCTCCTCGCATGTATATACACCCATTTTTCAGCTAGGGTGCCCAAAAGTGCCCTGGATATCTTTTAATCCTAGCAACGCCCCTGGAAAATGAAGCATGTTTATACTGTTTTTTGAATTAAACAATCATTGTAAATACGTAACCAGTTTGTCCCGTTCTCTTTATTCTGTATAATGAGATCTGATACAAGATGATTCTCCTTTTAAGGAGATATTCCTCCACACTCGGAGTCCCCTACGAAGAAAAGATTCATGTTACATATATTAATTCTTCATACAGTAAATTTTAGAGCCAAGACATCCATAAATCTCAATGCATTTCGTGAAACATCTATACAGTAGTGATCACTTCTTCTGGAGAAATTTCTGGCATCATGTGAAAGAAGCTGATTTCAGAGTAAATCTGGGTTCTGCAATTTAAACAAAGGTAGGAACACACTAGGCAGAATCGCATATGCGGTTTCCATAGCGCATAGTGGAAAACGCATATGCGATTCTGCCTAGTGTGTTCTTACCCAAACAGGGGTGAGTACAAGCGAAGCAATTATTTGTATAGGTGAGAAGACCACACCCGTGGGATGGAATAAAGCAGAAAAAGTGAAGAGTGAGGCCCAGTGATTGAAATGGATATACAGATGTCCTTTGAGAGGGAATAACAAGAACCAGAAAAAATACCAGTGAAGAATTACCACATACACCAAGAAACCAAAATCTGTTCTTGATAAAGAACAGAACAACTCAAAAAGTTATGGCATTTGTTATGATCAAACAACTGTTATTATAAAGAGAGAAATGTCATAACCTGTAGGGGGTCCGACCGTTGTGGATGTATCGATTCAGATTATATTTGACCTCTTCAGCCATAAAATGTGTCAGTTTGTATACCATTTTGTAAATATTATTACAACTAAGCTTTTTATTTTGCATGTGTGGTAAAGTGTTATTGTACTTTGACTTTTACCAATTAAAAAAAAATGACCAATTGACCTGCTATAGTCCTTTCACACTACATCCTTTGCTGTGCAATGCAACGGACAATATAATCGTGTGTTGAGTCATTGCCAGTTTTTGAGCTTCCTTGTTTTTATTGCTGCAGCTATGTTGTGTAATTTCCTTTATGTGTGATGACATGTTAAAATGACAGTGTTATTAACTAACCATTGTAACCAGCCACCATTCGAGTGACTGGCATGGTTGTGTGGGGTGGAATATAATGCAAAAACAATGCTTAATCTTCCCACTACTGAAGCCATCAAAAAGTAAATATTAAGATAATGTATGTACTAGAATTAAAAGTAACCGTTGAATCTGTCAGCCTAGCTCTTTCGCATAAGGACAAATAGAAATGTTAAGCTGATTTTGTGTTTGTGTTTCTCTTTGACACAGTTTTCATGGTAACTTTTGTTTTCAGAGTATTTTACACAAAGCAAAACATGCATTAAAGAGACTCCGTAACAAAAATTGCATCCTGTTTTTTATCATCCTACAAGTTCCAAAAGCTATTCTAATGTGTTCTGGCTTACTGCAGCACGTTCTACTATCACCATCTCTGTAATAAATCAACTTATCTCTCTCTTGTCAGACTTGTCAGGCTGTGTCTGGAAGGCTGCCAAGTTCTTCAGTGTTGTGGTTCTGTGATGCATCTCCCTCCTCCAGGCCCCTCTCTGCACACTGCCTGTGTATTATTTAGATTAGTGCAGCTTCTCTCTGATCTATTATCTTTTACAAGCTGGATAAATCGTCCTCTGAGCTGGCTGGGCTTTCACATACTGAAGAATTACATACAGGCACAGCTGTCTGCACTCTGCAGGAAGAAACAGCCTGACACTTCAGTGGAAGATAGCTGCAGAGGGAAAGAAGCACACAAATGATCTCTTGAGATTAAAAAGGAAGGGTGTATACAGCCTGCTTGTGTATAGATGTATTTTCTATGTGTGGACATGCTGTACATCAACCTACTTCCTGTTTTGGTGGCCATTTTGTTTGTTTATAAACAAACTTTTTAAAATTGTTTTTAACCACTTTTAATGCGGTGGGGAGCGGCGAAATTGTGACAGAGGGTAATAGGAGATGTCCCCTAACGCACTGGTATGTTTACTTTTGTGCGATTTTAACAATACAGATTCTCTTTAAGACAGGGTGGACAACTTCCTGTTTTTCATTGTCTATACAGCATTCATCTCACATTGCCCCACACTTAAAGGACAGCTGAGGAGACATGTGACATGATGAGATGGACATATGTATGTACAGTGCTAAGCACATAAATAACTATGATGTGTTCCTTTTTATTCTTTCTCTGTCTGAAAGAGTTAACCTCCTTGCCGGTCTAATTCCCGCTGGCAAGGAGGCAGCGCAGAACTTTTATTTTATTTTATTTGTTTTTAAATCATGTAGCGAGCCCAGGGCTTGCTACATGATAGCCGCTGAGCGGCGGCATCCCCCCACCCACTCCGATCGCCTTCGGCGATCAGAGTAAGCAGGAAATCCCGTTCAGAACGGGATTTCCTGCAGGGCTTCCCCGGTCGCCATGGCGATGGGGCGGGATAATGTCACCGACGTCATGGACGTCGGGACGTCACAGGGAATCCGGATCCGCCCCTCAGCGCTGCCTGGCACTGATTGGCCAGGCTGCGCAGGGGTCCGGGGCGGGGGGGGCAGCTTGGCGCGGCGGGTTGCGGCGAATCGGCGGGTAGCGGCGGCGATCGCGTACTACACGCAGCTAGCAAAGTGCTAGCTGCGTGTAGGAAAAAAAATTATGCAAATCGGCCCAGCGGGGCCTGAGAAATCCTCCTGCGCAGGTTAGTAGTTCGGGGTAAGCCGCGCAGGAGGCTAGGCTCGCCCTAGGCTCGCTACATGATTTTAACATTTTTTCTACAAAAAAACGCCTGCGCTGCCCCCTGGTGGTTTTTAATAGACCGCCAGGAGGGTTAAACATTAGGTATGCAAGTAACTGTTTCTGTCTTGGTCGGCCTGGGTCAGACTGTAGCATAACCCTCACTGATAAGAAATGACAGCCATAAAATACTTTTCTGTTAGTAAATGGCAGGAAAGAGATAAAAGGATCAATAATATTATAGATTTGTGCTCTGGCATATTTCAAAGAAAGCGTCATTGAGCAGAGACAATGAAACAGTAAAAACCTAAAAACTTGATCTAATTGTAAAATAAAACTGTGGGATATTTTTAAAAAGTAATTTTTAGGAGAAGGAGGATAGATACAATTGTTTTTCTCATTAGTTTATATTCACCTCGGATGTCCTTTAAGAGCTGATCAAACAAGTAGCCTGTTTATATCAGAAAAATAAATAATTTAAGGGTTTTGTTTTTTAGCATAGATGTAACAATTAGGGACGAGCAAGCACAAAATCACAAAAGTGTGCCCGCTGCTGTCAGAGGAAGAGGCTGAGGCAAAGAGGGTTAATCTACCTGGATGATGTCCACTTGCTATGGGACTCCACACTGCCATCCATTCTACCAATACTTCCTTCATTCACAACGGAAGTTTTGGCGGTGAAGCAGGAAGTGTTGGGAGGATGAGCCACAGCTGGAAGACATCATACAGGTAGATTAACCCTCTCTGCTGGGCCCCCTCCTTTAGATACAAGCAGGTACAGTGTTGCACCACACACTCGCTCTTCCTTAGTAACAAGTCACACCAAAAATTATGGAGTTGACCCAAAGTCGGGTTTTAAACCCTATTGGGCAGAAATCACATCATGCACAGCTCTGGATATCAGTGGGCTGTTGAGTGTCTCACACAGAGAGATACAATAGTACTATCAGGATACATAAAAGACAAGAGAGATGGCGCTCTGGCAAAATCACAATACATAAAAACGTCCGTGTACTGAGGGCCTAAAATTATAAAATGTCCATAAACATCTGAAATTTTCAAGATATCTTCTTCTGTATGTGAGACACGATCTGCTGCATATCCTATTTCAATTGCATGTGAGTGGACCACCACCAACACCCTTTGTGTGCCACTCACCGCTGTAGTAGACCAACCAATGGTCTATATGCACCTTGGGACCGTTCCCGGGTCGTCCCCCACCTCTCGATCAATGCTCTTTACAATCCAGATGCAGTTTGTCATATACCTCAATAAAAAATGCTCAACATAGCGTAATACTGCTAAAAAACGTTTTAATGATAAAAAACTATTGCACTTACAATCTCCATGTTCGTTTAAAAGTATGAGTAATTATGGCACGGGCTCTCCCCCGCATAGGTGGCCGGGCTGGCTGGCTTTGGCTGACCCTGTCGTTTCTCCGCTGCGCATACGGTAGACGCCGGGGTGCCTGTTCGCCTCCTCACCACGCTGCTCCGTGCACAGTTCGCTTCCGCATTAGACTCCGCCCTATCGATTTCGTCATTTCGTGACTCATCAGGGACTCGGAGTCCAATGCGTAGAGCGGATCAAAATATAGCTCCCTCCTCCTCCCTCAGCCCGCCCCCTCCAAGCATGACCTGTCAGTATACAATACGTCACTCGCTTAAGAGAATTAACAAAAACTCCCTACCCTCCGTATTTTTGCCATAGCCTTCCAGCTGAACCATCCAGCAGGTGTGCCCATACAGTTACAATCCCACAAAATACATTAAAATCCCTCTCAATACCTCAACCCCTATCCAGCGCTATATGCATTATCAAGACACACCACCTTTCACCATTCTCTCCATATTATGCACCATCGTTAACTCTATCCCTATACTATACCAGTGCTTAAAAGACACCCCCTTTTTATTTCTATCCCCTGTCCCCTCCCCCCAAAACACTACTTTCAGGGTCTCCCCCTTGTGATCTACCATAACTACTATGCACACTGTGTTCCTGCATTATGTATAACCTCCTCCACCTTCATACTTTGTATTGCCTGGTGCATAATGTCACACATCAACTGTTAGCCCTGTTCTCAAGGGGGCCCGGGCGTATGCGCACACATCGCACCCTCCCCCCCTACCGACAAAATTCCACCCCAGTGATTGTGCATTACGTTACACCCAATGCAGCTAGCTTAACCTGCCCCCCACCCCACCAATCATCCCCTAATCACCCAAGAAACACACCAGATCTATGTCTATATTGAAACCCTCAGTTTTGAGGGTCCCCATATTGTGAATCCATTTTGTCTCCTCCTGTGACACCCTCTTTAGTTTGTTACACCCTCTCCAATGGGATATTAATTTTTGTAGGGCACAGAATGATAAACCTTTAGGGTCACAATCATGATGTGTACAAAAATGTGCTGAGAGACTGTGGTTAGGGTACCCCTTCCGAATATTGCGGATGTGCTCCCCCATTCTTTCCTTTAGGGTCCTCGTAGTTCTCCCAATATATTGCCATCCGCATTCGCACCAAGCAAGGTAAACCACATGTCTGTCATTACACGTGATGAATTCCCTAATGTTGAAGTTTTTTCCATTACTGAAAGAAACTACTTTATTAGTCTTAATGCCTTTTGCTTCCCTACAAGCTTTACACCCTCGACATGGAAAAAAAAGTCCGTTTGCCATCCCTGCATAGTCTGAACTTTCTTAGGGTCCACACAGCTAGGTGCCAGGAGTTGTTTCAGGTTTTGGGCCTTCCTATATATGAACTTTGGTCTATTGGGTATAATCCCTCTTAGTGTAAGGTCAGTTCCCAGTATGTCCCAATGTCTGGTAATTATTTTTTGTAGCTGCCTATACTGGGTATTATAGCCTGTAATGAATGCGATATCATACTCACCTCCATTATCCATCTCCTCTTTGTCCCTTAGCAACTCATTTCTATCCAAATCTCCTATCTTTCTGATCTCTCCTTCCAGTTCTCTTTCTGAGTATCCCTTCTCCATAAATCTTTCTTTTAGTATCCCAGCCTGTTGATAATAGTCTCCAATGTTTGTACAATTTCGCTTCATTCTCAGAAATTGCCCTTTAGGGATCCCCCTAATCCATGTTGGGTGATGACAACTATCCGTACTTATATATCCATTCCTGTCAGTTTCCTTAAAATAACTCTTTGTCCCCATTTTATTACCCTCTCGCACGATTTCCAAGTCCAAGAACTGCATGCTCTTATCACTATACTGCATGGTGAGGGAGATACTCAGGTCGTTGTCATTCAACTGCTTTAAAAATTCCTGCAAGCTCTCAGTCCCCCCTCCCCATACAAAGAATAAATCACCAATGAAACGTCGCCATAATCTCATTGGCCCCACCTTTTCCAATATAGATTGTTCCCATTTTGCCATGAATAAATTTGCCAGGCTTGGGGCATAGCTAGCCCCCATGGCGCATCCCTTTGTCCGACTGTAGAAGGTGCCATCATGCCAGAAATAGTTTCTTTCCAGGGCAAACCTTAATAATCTCAGTATGTACTCTCTCTGTTCATCCTTAATTTTATCCTCTTTTTTTAAAGAAAAAATCAACCGCTTCTAGGCCCTGATCGTGCTTTATATTCGTATATAGTGATGCAACGTCCATTGTTACCATCACTTCTTCCCCCCCAATAATTTCATCATGCAGTATCTGAAGCATATGCTTAGTAACTTTTAGTACATACGGCAGGTTTGTCACCATTGGTTTTAAAAACTCATCTAAATATTGCCCAAGTCTGTGGGTCACTAATCCTATTCCACTGACTATAGGCCATTGGTTGGTCTACTACAGCGGTGAGTGGCACACAAAGGGTGTTGGTGGTGGTCCACTCACATGCAATTGAAATAGGATATGCAGCAGATCGTGTCTCACATACAGAAGAAGATATCTTGAAAATTTCAGATGTTTATGGACATTTTATAATTTTAGACGCTCAGTACACGGACGTTTTTATGTATTGTGATTTTGCCAGAGCGCCATCTCTCTTGTCTTTTATTTATGTTTATTGCGAAGAGAGGGCAAACTGGCTGACTTGTTTTAACTCTTGCTGTGAGCGCTGACCTCTTGTGATTACAACTATCAGGATACAGTGAAATAATAATGTATTAGAGTCAAGGGCGTCGCTAGCCCTATTTTGGGGGGGCACGTGCCCCCTATCTGTCCTGGGTTGCCACGGATCTCCGCCCGGCCGCCGCTCACCCCCTCTGTCAGCGGCTCCCTCCAGCCACCGCCGCCGCGTCACTCAGACCTCAGGATCAGGCGGCAAACCGGCGACCAATCGTGCGGGCGCTAGGACCCAGCGCTCGCACTGATATGTGGAAGTGACATCACTTCCGCATATCGAGCGGGTGCGTCCGGCGCCCGCTGGTACTGGTCAGGTCGCCGCTGATCATGAGGTCTGTTGCGAGGTAAGGGGGGGGGGGAGCGGCGGCAGCGGCGGCTAGAGGGGGGCCTCCCTGTCACTCACTCACTCCATAAAGGGCCTCCCTGTCACTCACTCACTACCTAAAGGGCCTCCCTGTCACTCACTCACTTCCTAAAGGGCCTCCCTGTCACTCACTCACTTCCTAAAGGGGCTCCCTGGCACTCACTCACTCCCTAAAGGGCCTCCCTGTCACTCACTCACTCACTCCCTAAAGGGGCTCCCTGTCACTCACTCACTGCCTAAAGAGGCTCCCTGTCACTCACTCACTGCCTAAAGGGGCTCCCTGTCACCCACTCACTCACTCCCTAAAGGGGCTCCCTGGCACTCACTCACTCCCTAAAGGAGCTCCCTGGCACTCACTCACTGCCTAAAGGGGCTCCCTGTCACTCACCCACTCCCTAAAGGGGCTCCCTGGCACTCACTCACTGCCTAAAGGGGCTCCCTGTCACTCACTCCCTAAAGGGGCTCCCTGGCACTCACTCACTGCCTAAAGGGCCTCCCTGTCACTCACTCACTCCCTAAAGGGGCTCCCTGTCACTCACTCACTGCCCAAAGGGGCTCCCTGTCACTCACTCACTCACTCACTCACTCCCTAAAGGGGCTCCCTGGCACTCACTCATTGTCTAAAGGGGCTCCCTGTCACTCACTCACTCCCTAAAGGGGCTTCCTGTCACTCACTCACTCCCTAAAGGGGCTCCCTGGCACTCACTCACTGCCTAAATGGGCCCCCTGGCACTCACTCACTCCCTAAAGGGGCTCCCTGGCACTCACTCACTGCCTAAAGGGGCTCCCTGTCACTCACTCACTGCCTAAAGGGGCTCCCTGTCACTCACTCAGTCCCTAAAGGGGCTCCCTGGCACTCACTCACTGCCTAAAGGGGCTTCCTGTCACTCACTCACTGCCTAAAGGGGCTCCCTGTCACTCACTCACTGCCTAAAGGGGCTCCCTGTCACTCACTCACTACCTAAAGGGGCTCCCTGTCACTCACTCACTGCCTGAAGGGGCTCCCTGGCACTCACTCACTGCCTGAAGGGGCTCCCTGGCACTCACTCACTGCATGAAGGGGCTCCCTGGCACTCACTCACTGTCTGAAGGGGCTCCCTGGCACTCACTCACTGCCTGAAGGGGCTCCCTGGCACTCACTCACTGCCTGAAGGGGCTCCCTGGCACTCACTCACTGCCTAAAGGGGCTCCCTGGCACTCACTCACTGCCTGAAGGGGCTCCCTGGCACTGACTCACTACCTAAAGGGGCTCCCTGGCACTCACTCACTACCTAAAGGGGCTCCCTGTCACTCACTATCGGGGTCCCTGTCACTCACTACCTAACTGGAGGCACCTGTCACTCACTAGCTAACCTGGGGGTCCCTGTCACTCACTACCTAACTTGGGGGGCTACCATATTAAGGGGGCATTCTGCCTATTTATGTGAAATGCTGTCTATTTATGTGCCTCATGACTGCTGAATTTGTCTTGTTGGGAGCCTTATGATTTGTTGGGGGCCTCAAGATTGCTGAATTTGTCTTGTTGGGGGCCTCATGATTAGTTGGGGGCCTCATGATTGCTGAATTTGTCTTGTTGGGGGCCTCATGATTTGTTGGAGGCCTCATGATTGCTGAATTTGTCTTGTTGGGGGCCTCATGATTTGTTGGGGGCCTCATGATTGCTGAATTTGTCTTGTTGGGAGTCACATGATTGCTAACTGCGAGACTATGGGAAAAGCTGAATCCTTATCATATGAGACAATAGCATTAACCTCCTTAGCGGTAACCCCGTGTGTGACACGGGGTAAGCCGCCGGAAGGTGCCGCTCAGGCCCAGCTGGGCCGATTTACTTAATTTTTTTTTGCTGGACGCAGCTAGCACTTTGCTAGCTGCGCCAGCACCCCGATCGCCGCCACCGCGCGCCCGATCGCCGCTATCCGGTGCGGCGCGCGCCCCCCCCCCCCCCAGACCCCGAGCGCTGCCTGGCCAATCAGTGCCAGGCAGCGCCGAGGGGTGGATCGGGTCTCCCAATGACGTCCCGACGTCGCTGACGTCGGTGACGTCATCCCGCCCCGTCGCCATGGCGACGGGGGAAGCCCTCCAGGAAATCCCGTTCTTTGAACGGGATTTCCTGATCGGTGATCGCCGAAGGCGATCGAAGCGGGCGGGGGGATGCCGCTGAGCAGCGGCTATCATGTAGCGAACCCTCGGCTCGCTACATGATGAAAAAAAAAAATCAAAAAAAACTGCTGCGCTTCCCCCTGGCGGTATTTTTCATACCGCCAAGGGGGTTAAACCTATTTTTTTAGCTTTTTAAAACAGAAAATAAAACTGGGAGGTTCTAAAAAATTGAATACATTTTTCAGGAGTAGGATGGATGAAATTGTTTATCTTCACAGTTTATTTTCAACTTGGATTTTCCATAATGTTCATGTATGAGTTAAAACGTTTGTGCAGTATTTAGTTTAAATTGCTGTTGCCACTTTGCGATAGATAAGTGACTTTTGGGTTGTAGTTTAGGCACTCGGCCTCCAAAAGGTTCGCCACCACTGTCATAATCTAATGTCCCACCATTGCTAGGTTCATGTAAATTTGTTTCCACCCGTTACCACACCTATATTCTGGTCCATGGCCCACCCATTTTTCGGTGCGGCGCGATAAGCACGCCGCACAACGTGATCCTCATATTTTTGGCACGCTAGCTGCAGTGTGCTGAATTCTGCTGCCTACAGTATGTAGAGTATACGCTGTTCTCTAGTGCTTGCACTGTGTGCTGATTTACCTCCAGTGTGTACAGTGTAAGGTGTTACTCTGTGCCTTTACTGATTGTAAACCAGCTATATTGTATGCTGATCCCTGCTACTTTTAGTATGTACAGTATTAGCTGTAAAGCCTGGTACACACATACAATTTTGATTAGCCAATTTTAGCTCTGTTCATAAAATTCATTGTCTGTTGGCCCACTTACTGCACAGGGGTGGTAAAATTGGGGGTCAGTGATTGACCAATCAAAATTGTATGTGCATATACATCTTTGATCTATGTCTATACTGATTGTAAATTATCTAAATAAAGGACAGGGGGCTCCATCCAATATTTCGATGGGCAGGCCCGTTATCTGTAGCTTACACCGCTGCTAAGTTCATGTACATTTGGCCCCACCCATGGCCATGCCCACTCACCTCATGGCCACGCCCATTTTTTGCCTCGGCGCACTGCGCGTGCCGCATATACCTCCCCGCCTGGTGCCCACAGGTGCCCCCGATCTCCAAGGACCCTAGAAACGCCACTGATTGGAGTGCTTCTGTGCCTGCAACTAAATGAGGCAACAGCAGTAGTGTGCACACAGCTCTGGGTGTCAATGGGCTTTGGAGTGTCTCACGCGAAAAAAAAACACAGAAGACCGATGTGCTAACCCTCAAAAGGGATGTTTGGAGTGCTTTCACAGCAAGTAAGGAACAAGAACACAGGCCTAGCTAATACTTTCCCTACCTACCTGCAGCAAGTCTGACCCTGCTCTCACTAACAGTCAGCAGCCAGCAGAGAATTGATCCAATATGGCCACCGCAACAGTTTACTGATAGGGGGTGGGGGGTCAAGGAAGGGGTGCTAGGGGATTGGCTGCCATGTGTCTGCTGACTTTGAGGTAAGGGGTCAAAGTTAAGCTCAATGATGATGTATAGGGGGTGAATCGAACACTCCAAATGTTAGCTGTTCGCCGCAAATGCTAACAGCCAATGTTTGCAGAATACTGCTTGCCAGCAAACTATTTTGGCCATCTCTACTTACAAGATGGATTCACTGTTGACTGATAGATTCCACACATAAGCGTGACAAAGAACCACTTTGACTGATGGGAGTAGCGATCCAGCTAAATAGAGTGGAGGTCTCGTCTCGCATGAGCTGAGTTGAGGTCTGGAGGCAGTGCCAGCCGGAGTAGCCAGATATTGCTGGGTAGAATGTGTGTACAGATGTGAGCGCACATTGATGCGTCGCAATGGTGCCACCAACATCAGCACTCAGGTGGGTGATTGACATTAGTAGTACATGCATGGGCCCTCTCCACTGCACAGCCTCAGCCACAATTGGGACCACAGGCCCTACACCACTGGTCATGGCAATGGGAATATTGGGGTGCCCCAGCAAAGTTTAGCTGGGGGCCCATGATTTGTACTTACAAGTCTTTTTTTTAATATTGTAAACAACTGTGATAGTTGACCAGTGATTCTGACCAATCAGAGCAAGTGTATCAGGAGGAGCCACGGAAAGAACACAGTCACTCCCACTCCCACCAGAGAAAAACAAGAAAAGGGAACAAGTATTACAATTTTGTTTGACTTGCCTTCTGGGATAAGTATAGTCTACCATTTGCTGACCACCTAACGCCATATGGCACCAACAGAGTGGCTCTGTTTTTCCGCTGCGCCGGCATATGGCGTCATCTCGCGAGGAGGAAGATTTGATGGGTAGAGATGGCCCGAACGGTTCGCCTGCGAACTTTTGCAGAAGTGTGTTTCGCCCCCATAGTGCGCCATTAGGGTCAACTTTGACCCTCTACATCACAGTCAGCAGGCACATTGTAGCCAATTAGGCTACACTCTCTCCTGGAGCCACTCCCCCCTTATAAAAGGCAGGCAGCGCTGGCTTTTACACTCACTCGTGTGCCTGCAGTAATTAGTGAAGGGACAGCTGCTGGCAGACTCTCATAGGGAAAGATTAGTTAGGCTCTTATAGGCTTGTTAGCTTGCTCCTGGCTGATTGTTATTGCTAAAATAGCACCCCTCAAAAGCTCTTTTGAGAGCTAATGTTCTCCTGATGTGATTTTTTTTTTGTGTTGCCCACTGACACTGCATTATACAGCCAGGGGCGTATCTGAGTAAAATAGCGCCTATGGCAAACACTGAAGTTGCGCCCCCCCCCCCCGTTGCCTGCCCAGTAGATTAGCCCTGCTTGGGCTTGGCTTTTTTCATCTAGAAAGCCACTACTGCATCTGCACTGAAGCAGGGAAAGGTACATATTGCAGGCGCTACTATGCTTGCGCCACAACCGCCACAGGCTGTCGGTAGTGGTTTCAGGAGAGCCAGCGCTGGAACACAGGAGGACGGGGGAATCCTCATTAGGATCCAGAGGCTTCCCCCTCTGGGTAAGTATCCCCAGAGGGATTTTTTCAAGTTATAGTATCTCTTTAAGATCTCTGACGACTCTGCAAAAGTACGGCAAGCGCTTGACTTTGTAACGATGCTTGTGTAACATTGCCCGCAGGAAGGTGGATTGGGGAACGCTTGTCATTGGGGGACTTCGCTGGATACACCTTCCTATGTTGTGCTGGTGAATATTCACCCTGAGACTTGGACTGAAGAGCAGTGAGTGAAGACAGTGAGTTGACCTAATGCTGGGTACACACGTTGCGATTTCCCACTCGATCCGTGGCATTGATCGATTATTTCCGACATGTTCGATTGGGTTTCAATCAATACAGCAGTCGATTTTGCATGTTAAGCATACAAAATCGACAGCTGTATCGATTGAAACCCGATTGAACATGTCAGAAATAGTCGATCGATCAGGAAATCGCAAGTGTGTATTCAGCATTAGAATGTTCAGTACCCTCCTCCTACGCCAGCATCTGTTTCCTTATCTAGTCATTGCTGGTCAGTGCTCTTATCAGAATGATCTCCTGCAGCAGGGCTGATAAAAGCAAAGGACCTGTGAATCTTCTGACCTGCTGCTGTGTACAGTGAGTCTGCTGAGAGCAATGTGGGCAGTGTAGACTGTAAATCTGACAATGCTGATATAGCAGCTCTCCTGAGGCTTACAGTACACAGTTCCTTTGATTTTATAAACGCCGCTGCAGGAGATCATCCTAAGAGCACTGACCAGCGTGATGGTCTCTGTCCCTGCCTACCGTCCTCTGCAGTGTGTCCACTCCATCCATTCTGCTCTGTATAGTGTGTCACCTCGTGGCTGGCTGCTACACACACAGATTCACGATTTACATGCTACCGTTGGGAAAACTAATCCAAAAACATGGCCTGACAGTGACATACCACTGCTACGCAGACGACACCCAACTATATCTTTCCTTCAAGCCTGGTGTGACAGACCCAACTCTAACTATAAACGCCTGCTTACGTGAACTACAGCAATGGATGAATGACAACTGGCTGAAACTAAATGCAGACAAAACTGAAGTCCTTCTGATTGGAGGGCAGAGCATGATAACAAAACAACTTAACTTGCAGTCTTCACCGCTGGGAATAGGAGGCACGGATCTACGCAGCTCTAATCATGTGCGTAGCCTGGGAGTTCTAATTGATGGGGATTTAAACTTCAGAACTCAAATCTCTGCTGTGGTGAAATCATCCTATTTTCACCTGAAGAACATTGCAAAAATCAAGCACCTCATACCCCCAGAAGATCTGCCAACCTTAGTCCACGCCTTCATCACATCCCGACTGGACTACTGCAATGCTCTCTACACTGGCCTTCCAAAAAAGGTCTTGTACCGCCTACAGCTGATACAGAATACTGCTGCCAGACTGCTAACCAACCAACCCCGTCACTGCCACATAATGCCAGTCCTGCATTCCCTTCACTGGCTACCTATAGAATGGAGGGTCCTATTCAAGATCGGCCTACTGACATTTAAATCCCTGAATAATCTAGGCCCTGGATACTTGAAAGATATGTTACAGCTGCGTAGCAATCCCCGCATTCTCAGATCCACAGGTTCTAATAATCTAGTCATACCCAGAGTCCACTTGGAAACTTTTGGTCCCAGAGCCTTCTGTCATGCTGCCCCTATGTTTTGGAACTCCTTACCTCAACAGATCAGGACAGCCCCATCCCTGGATGTGTTTAAATCCAGACTGAAAACCCACCTGTTCAGTCTGGCATTTGCAGAAATATAACTTTTGTTGTGTGAATACTTCATCCTACTAATTACTGAATCTAAGAGAGCCTAAGCGCTTTGAGTCCTATGGGAGAAAAGCGCTATAGAAATGTTATTGTATTGTATTATTGTATTCCTCTCCTCTTCCAGCTCCATAAGCCCCAGCGGCACAGGCATGAGACCAATTAGGAGAGGGTTGTGAGCAGCGTTGCTGGGGCTACGACAGTAGCTGGCAGGAGGGAGGTGGACGGAACAGAGTCCTCTCCCTCTTAGGAATGTACTATACGGCCACAGGTTTGGTTGGGAGGGAGGGGTGATTTGCTGATTGATGCGCCCCCTGGGAGGTGAGTCACAAGGGCGCCTATAGCAGGAGCCCCATCTGCACGGCTCCAGATACGCGTCTGTATACAGCCCTATCTGTTGCAGCTGGACCTTGGTAATTGCTATTACTGTGCCAGCCAGGCCCTGCCTAAGTATCTATACTGGGACACCTTCCTATGCCTACCTAACTACTGGGGCACCTACTTACCTATATGGGGACACCTACCTATGCCTACCTACTTACCTATACTAGGGCACCTACCTATGCCTACCTACCTATACTGGGACTCTTACCTATGCCTACCTAACTACTGGGGCACCTACCTATGCCTACCTACCTATACTGGGACTCTTACCTATGCCTAGCTAACTACTGGGGCACCTACCTATGCCTATCTACCTATACTGGGACACTTACCTATGCCTACCTAACTATACTGGGACTCCTACCTATGCCTAGCTAACTACTGGGGCACCTACCTATGCCTATCTACCTATACTGGGACACCTACCCATGCCTACCTACCTATACTGGGACATCTACCTATGCCTAGTCCATCATGAATGCGGCAGCCAGAATTATCCACTCCTCCCATTGCTCCACCAGGGCAGCTCCCCTCCATAAATCCCTCCACTGGCTTCCTATCCAGTCCAGAATCGGATTCAAGATATTGTGTCTGACCTACAAATCCATCCACAAAACCTGTCCAACCTACATTTCTGATCTTACTCAGAGATACACTCCAAGCCGCTCACTCCGCTCCTCCAATGAACTTCGCCTGTCCGTCCCCCGCATCACCCAGTCCCATGCACGCCTCCAGGACTTCTCAAGAGCCGCTCCAACACTATGGAACTCCCTACCTCCCCCCATTAGGGCAGCCCCCTCCTTCAACACCTTTAAGAAGGCCCTCAAAACTCACCTTTTCACTCTGGCCTACCACCCCTCACAATTGCTCTAAACCCACAGCTGAACTCTGGTCCCCTACCTCTTATGTCCCTACCTCTCCCTCTAGATTGTAAGCCTTTGGGCAGGGTCCTCCTCCTTTTGTGTCCTACCTGATCATGCACCTCCATTACTGTAAACCCATGCTATGCATTTGAGTGAACCTAACTTGCTTAATCTCCATGCTCCCATCCAGTGACTGACTAAGCATTACCTTGTACTCATACTGTGCTGTGTGATCTGGTTTTCTTGTATTCCTGTATTGTCATATTGCTGTATGTCACCCCTAAATATTGTCTGTAACCTAAATTAATGTCCAGCGCTGCGTAATATGTTGGCGCTTTATAAATACAATAAATAATAATAATGCCTAGCTAACTACTGGGGCACCTACCTATGCCTATCTACCTATACTGGGACACCTACCTATGCCTACCTACCTATACTGGGACTCCTACCTATGCCTATCTACCTATACTGGGACACCTACCTATGCCTACCTACCTATACTGGGACACCTACCTATGCCTAGCTAACTACTGGGGCACCTACCTATGCCTATCTACCTATACTGGGACACCTACCTATGCCTACCTTCCTATACTGGGACTCCTACCTATGCCTAGCTAACTACTGGGGCACCTACCTATGCCTACCTACCTATACTAGGACTCCTACCTATGCCTAGCTAACTACTGGGGCACCTACCTATGCCTACCTACCTACACTGGGACACCTATCTATGCCTACCTACCTATACTGGGACTCCTACCTATGCATAGCTAACTACTAACTACTAGGGCACCTACCTATGCCTAGCTACCTATACTGGGACACCTACCTATGCCTAGCTAACTACTGGGGCACCTACCTATGCCTATCTACCTATACTGGGAAACCTACCTATGCCTACCTACCTATACTGGGGCACCTACCTATGCCCACCTACATACAAGAAGATAATAAGGTCGTTGCTTCATTGTGGACAGACCAAATGTGATCAGCTGGACAGTCACTGTTGTTCTATCATTGAGCTACCACAGCCCGGTGACCATATGGGCTTGAAAACCGCTATCGCCATGGTGCGTACCAGTCCAGCACGGCCGTCACTACGCAAACAGCTGTTTGCGGTGCGTTACACAGTGAGTTTGGTGTGTTAGTGTGAAGCAGTACTCTAATTACACTCTCTGATTGATGGATAGACATGCAAGATGTTTGAAAGCACTTTAGTCCTGCAATTTAGCATTCAATGTGATTTCTGCCCTTAAAACGCTGCTTTGCGTCAAATCCAGATTTTTTCCCCGGGCTTTCGGCATCTATCCCACGCATCCATGCCCCCCTCCAGGTGTTAGACCCCTTGAAACATCTTTTCCATCACTTTTGTGGCCAGCATAAATGTTTCTAGTTTTCAAAGTTCGCATCCCCATTGAAGTCTATTGCGGTTTCGGGAAAGTTCCCGCGAACCGAACCTTTTGCGGAACTTCGCGAACTCGTGCCAGTGGCTGATCAGAGCTGGCAGGTTGGTTACTTGATTTATGTACAAAAATATATTTATATAGCACTGACATCTAACACAGAGCTGCACAGAGTAATGCTTTGCCACTTAACTATACCTAGAAGGGGCTCACAATCTAATCCCTATCATAGGCATATGTCTGTGTATGTATTGTGTAGTGTATGTAACGTAGTCTAGGGACAATGTGGGAGGGGGGAATAAATAAAAATAGTTTTTTTTTAAAATATGTCTCTCTTTATTAATAATAAAAAAAAATCGTAGCAGCAATCAAATCCCACCAAAAGAAAGCTCTATTTGTAAGAAGAAAAAGGCGTAAAATTCATTTGCGTGCTACGCTGTATGACCGAGCAAAATACAGTTAAAGATGTGAAGTGCCAAATTGAAAAAAAATGGCCTGGTCACTAACTGGGTATAAGGTCCTCAAGAGTTAAAAAAAAATGCTGTTTATCAAATGACCTAAATATGATCTTTTTAGCCAGTGATCTTTTTAATTAAGTGGCAACTTTGTTCCTCATAGTACATTTCCCCCCTACTGATAGCTGTTCACAAAAAGTCAGATATAATACATTATTCAATTACCTTTTCTCACATAAGATGTTTTTATACCTTTAAAATACAAAAACCTCCCATAGCTGGAAGAATTGCAACTCCTATGTGCCATGAAACAATGTAGTAAACTTTATTGAACAAATACTGATACATTAAAAAAAACAATTAAAAACTTGTTAAAAATTCTCCAGTACACACCGATTATAATCAACTAGTGACCTATGCCTATTTAAAAATGGGCTCTAGCTTTGACACCGCCACGCCCACCGCGTGCGCGCGCCCAACCACTCGCCACATGCGCATGTACACCCGCTCGGCCTGTGTCCTGTCCCAACGGCTGTCGGTGCAGGACATGCGCAGTACTGACACAGGGACAGGACGCAGAGATACTTGTATATTATTAGGTAGGATGCACCTCCAGACCGAATATATAAAAAATGTCTAAATAAATATCAAGATCAAAGCTGAGGGATAATTTGGAAATGCAATGATGTGATAAAAAATATATCAAAAATATTTAGTGTATATCCTTCTATTAGAACCATATAGTAAAAATAGAAAAAATGTGCAAAAAGTGTGCAAAAATTGTATTAAAAAAAGTATAATAATGCAAAATGTACAAAAAGGAATGAAGCAAAATAATCCCATATGGATGCTCACAGATACGTCTGCTCAAGGGCATAGCAATAACCATAGCAGCCACAGCAGTTGCTATGGGGCCCTGGAGCAGAGGGGGGCCCAGGTGGTACTTGATTGATGCATTCACTATTAACTTTCATGTGTTTCTCCACCCTCTGATTTTGTCTCAGTACCCATGAACTATGTGCAGTGTTGATTGCATGAGAATGTAACTGCCCTATTAACTCATATCCATAGGGTAGTGGCAGATAGTATTGTTCATAAGTGCCTACATCGAGGGCCCCATGAACGTTTTGCTGTGGGGCCCCATAATCTCTAGCTACATCACTGCATTAGCTTCAGAGGAGGCTAGTTTGAGAAATGCCAGCATTTGTTTATATAGAGCTGAGTGGGGGATATGATTGTAAGTACCGTATTTTTCAGACTATAAGACGCACTTTTTCTCCCCCAAAAGTGGGGAGAAAAAGTCACTGCGTCTTATCGTCCGAATACAACAATTTGTATGCAGTGGTCTCCCACATCGCAATCGCATATGCGATCTCAAACAGCAAGTATCTGCTCTTCCTGTCTCTAGCCACATACCTGTAGAGGTCTGCTGCCATCAGTCACTGGTAGTGTGACTTGGCAGCTGACCAGGCTGATCGGACATCGGGCAGGATGAAGGTGCAGGCTGAGAGACAGAGCGTAAGGCTTCTGGTATACACCGAAGTTGATTAGCCAGAAAGAGGCTCCTGACAGGGCTGCAGCTGAGTGGTGGGCAGCCTTTTCACTCCTGACAGGGCTGCGGCTGAGTGGTGGGCAGCCCTGCCAGTCACTGCTGCTGCTAAGTGACTGGCAGCGATAGTGTCTCGGGCGGGACAAAGGTGCTATCACTAGGCCAATCAATGAACTTGCTTAAGCGAGTGTGTCGGCATGTGTCCTCAACTCGCCCAGCTTGTATCAGGTAAATGTCTTGGCGAACTCTGGGCTGCCTGTTTCCCGTCGCTGCTGTGATCCGCATCACCCGGGGCCGGACTCATTATGGAGTGTGGGGAGAGAAGCGCCACCACAGACTGTAAATCACAACGGCTCACAGGTGCCAGAGACATGTCGACTCCCCCGGTGATGGGTTTGGAGGGTTACTTAGTCGCCCGGGTGGAAGCAAGGAAGAGTGAGGCCTGGGTGCCCCGGCACCTGCACGGAAGACTGGGACTGCTGGTGGAGGGCTTCACAGAGAGACGATTTCAGGAACTATTCCGAGGCCTGCAGGAATGGAGACAAGGAGCGGGTAAGGAAGCTGATCAGCACTGACAATGTGCAGAGCAATGCCAATGTCCATGCCCGTGATGATGGCAGCCTCATCTCTCTCCACATCTCCTGTACTTTTGGTCATGTCCAATTACTGCTTGCTATGTCACATTTCACCAGTTGCTATTTGTGAAATTAACAGCACTTTTCTGCTTTATACTGCAGTGGCATTGTGCAGCATATGTGGTAAAATTCATGCAGTAGTGCATATTTGTGAATAAATCCTAAGTCTCATTGCTGGTGGTACATGTCTGCCGTCTATAACCCTGCATCATAGTTACAACAATTCTCTATTGCAGCCACATAGGTTAAAGTGACCATCCCGACAACCTTCTGGGATGATGCTGCTTGACAGACTTATAACAGATACCCACACAGACGCAGGAGGACAGAAAAGAACACAGGGACAGAAAACAACACAGGAGGAGGACAGAGAAGGGGGCATGGGGACAGAGGAGGACACAGGAGGGACACAAGACAAGACAAGACAAGACAAATAACATTTATATTGCGCTTTTCTCCTTGCGGACTCAAAGCGCCAGAGCAGAGCAGCAGCCACTAGGGCGCGCTCTATTGGCAGTAGCAGTGTAAGGGAGACTTGCCAAAGGTCTCCTACTGAATTAGTGCTGGCTTACTGAACAGGCAAGAGGTACTAGGGCAGGGGTCTCAAATTCGCGCCCCGCGGGCCATTTGCGGCCCTCGGCACAATATTTTGTGGCCCACGCCAGCAAAAGAGACACGGAAGCGAACTATTTTACCTTATAGTTCGCTTCAGTGCTCCCAAGTAATCCGCCGCATCCCCGCCACTAAACGAGGGCTGCAGAGCCCCCGGGCAAAAAACTACAGGCAAACATCTACGACTGCGCTGAGGGGCAGAGCTTCCAGCTGTAGCTCTGCCCCTCCTGAAGTCAATCGCCGCACGGATCGCCGCCTCTTCCTGCCACTCTCTGTGAAGGAAGAGTGAGACAGGCGGGCAGAGGCGGCAATCCGCTGCGATTGACGTCAGGAGGGGCAGAGCTTAAGCTGAAAGCTCTGGCCCTTCCAGGAAATGCCGGCGGATTGCCCCCCGGGCGATTTGGGGGCTCTGCAGCCCTCGTTTTGCGGCGGGGACACGGCGGATTACTTGTAATGGGAGCACTGAAGCGAACTATAAGGTAGGACACTTCATGTTCAGAAGAAATAATTAAAACTGTTAATAATGACATTTGAGGACTTTTTTGTGAAATCCCTTATGCGGCCCAGCCTCATCCTGACTTTGCCTCCTGCGGCCCCCAGGGAAATTGAGTTTGAGACCCCTGTACTAGGGGTACATGAGGTACAAGGGGGACATAGTAATTGGGTCGAGAGGATTCACAAGACGCCCCTGCACCATGGATGCACCAGGTTTAGTATATATATTTTTCCCCTGATTTTTGTCCTCTAAATCTTATGGTCCGGTGCATCTTATGGTCCGAAAAATATGGTAGGTAAAGTGTATGCGTGGCAACGCATAGAGACAGAGGTAGCGAGGCACTGCGTCATCACCTAGCAACCATGTCTGTGTAAACAGGAAGTGAGCCATTCCCGACGCATCCAATTATATAATATATACGCAATGTGATGATCGCACTGCATAGTATTTAAAAGTGCATGAGAGAAGGGTTCTTTGACCCATAAAATAAGAGATATGCATGATGACATAGGGATTAATTAGAGTAAATATATACAACAACAATAAATAACAATAATATATGCATAAGTGTGTGGTCTTAATACAATGTATATAAAGAGACATCTTGGGGCCAAAAAATTAAATTATCAAAAAAAATCAGTTTGTTTTTTTTTTGAGTATTTTTGCAATTAGAAGTTGATGATCTGAGCCATAGTCAGCTCCCGGTCTTGTTTCATCTTTTCTTGAAAAGTTTGTAATCAGTTTGGTTTCAATTTTGACCATTTGGCTTTGTTCATGTGTAAAGTCTTCTCCTGTGCTGATGAAATAAGTAATTTGCTATAACTAATGTGTTGTATTGGCAAAATTATTTTAGTCTCCTTTTGCATTGTTTTCCAAGACCAAACTTGACTGTTATTCTGCTTGTTTTTTCACCACCAACTTTAGCATTCAGGTCACCTATGATATATGTGATATCTTTTGTGGGCATTATGTTCAGTAGCTGCTGTAAATCATTATAAAACTGTTTCACTTCCTTTTCATTAGCTTCAGTTCTTGGAGCAAAAACTTGAATCACTGTGATGTTGAATGGCTTGCCTTGCAATTCAAGTGAGATCATTCTGTCACTTTTTAGATTATAACTCAGAACTTATGTTGACACTGTTGTATTGGGGATGATGGATACTCCACTTTTTCTGTGAGTATTCGATCCACAATAGAAAATCAGATATATATCTGATGTGAAATGACCAGTCCCAGTCCATTTTATTTCTCTAATTCCCAGGATGTCAATGTTTAGCATTGTCATCTACTCTTTGATCACGTCCAACTTTTTTTGATTCATAGATCTTACATTCAAGGTTTCGATAGTATATTGTCGTTTGCAGTATTGGACTGTAGTTTTGACATTTCTGAGTCCCAGTGGATTGGCGTACAGCCCACGTTTTCCCATTATTTAAGAAGGGCAAAAAATCTGATCCAGGAAATTATAGACCTGTAAGTTTAACATCAGTTGTATGCAAACTATTTGAGGGGTTACTAAGAGATACTATACATGACTTCATAGTAGAAAATAATCTTATTTCTCAGCATCAACATGGGTTTACTAAAGACAGGTCCTGTTTGACTAACATGCTCAGCTTTTATGAGGTAGTGAATGCTAATATGGATATTGGGAATGCTGTAGATGTGATATACTTGGACTTTGCAAAGGCCTTCGACACTGTTCCCCACAAAAGTCTGGTACAAAAGTTGAGGATGCAAGGACTGGGGAAGAGTCTGTGTGCATGGATAGGGAACTGGCTAATGGACAGAAAACAAAGAGTTGTGGTCAATGGATCATACTCAAAATGGGAGACTGTTAGCAGTGGGGTCCCACAGGGGTCTGTTCTGGGTCCAGTGCTCTTCAATTTATTTATTTATTTATTTATTAATGACCTAGTAGATGCAGTAGTGAGCAATGTTGCTATTTTTGCAGATGATACAAAATTGTGCAGAATCGTTAACTCTCAGGAAGATAGTGTCATATTGCAACAGGATCTGGATAGGATGGCTATATGGGCACATACATGGCAGATGAAATTCAATGTTGACAAATGTAAGGTCATGCATTTTGGACGTACTAATGGTCTAGCACCATACAAAATAAATGGGATACAGTTGGGGACATCAAACTTGGAGAAGGACTTAGGAGTACTCATTGACAACAAGTTAAATAATCGTACTCAATGCCAAGCAGCTGCAGCTAAAGCTAACAAAATTTTGGGATGCATTAAAAGGGAAATAAAAACTCGAGATGCTAGCATAATATTGCTCCTGTTTAACTCTCTAGTAAGGCCACATCTGGAATATGGAATTCAGTTCTGGGCACCACATTACAAAAAAGATATTGCAGTTTTAGAGCAGGTGCAGAGACGAGCAACAAAATCGATGCGTGGGATGGAAGGTCTCACTTATCGAGAAAGGTTAGATAAACTGGGTTTATTTAGTCTAGAGAAAAGACGCCTTAGAGGGGATCTAATTAACATGTATAAATACATCAGAGGGCAATATAATACATTGGCGGATGAGCTTTTTGTCCCTAGGCCTTCTCAAAGGACTAGAGGTCATGATCTGCGCATGGAGGAAAAATGTTTTAGCCATTTATTTAGGAAAGGGTTCTTTACAGTAAGAGTGATTAAGATGTGGAATGCATTGCCACAGGAAGTCGTTATGGCAAACTCTATACCTGCATTTAAAGGGGGCTTAGATGCTTTCCTTGCGTTGAAAGACATCCATGGCTACAATTACTAGGTAATGCCTAATGATGTTGATCCAGGGATTTTATCTGATTGCCATCTGGAGTCGGGAAGGAATTTTTCCCTCTAGGGGCTAATTGGACCATGCCTTGTTTTTTCGCCTTCCTCTGGATCAACAGGGATATGTGAGGGAGCAGGCTGGTGTTGTACTTTATACTGGTTGAACTCGATGGACGTATGTCTTTTTTCAACCAAAATAACTATGTAACTATGTAACTATGAGCACCTCAACATTTGGATGTCCTCTTGGCTTTAATCCATCAGCATCCGTATCTCCTCCTCTACCCATACTTGTCTTCTGCTCTTCCCTATTAGCTTGTTGTTGGAATCTACAGACTTGGAGGACTCATCTTCATATGCCATATTGACAACTCTGGTTGCTTCTGTTCATCTGGTTTTCTTGGCAGAAGTTAACTGGGGTGGGCTGCCAGTACCTTCTCCATGTGTGGAACTTACACATTCCAATACATACTGTATGTAGACAGATTGATAAATCATGGTGATTGAAGCTGGAACAGATGATTCAGATTTGTATACGACACACATCAGACATTTATTTTGCTTGTTACACAGTTACCCTACACGGACATAAATACTGATGTGTGTTCATTCTGATAGCTGTTAAAAGAAACAAATAGGTATAGTGATATTGCACACTGAATACATTTCTGAACATTTTATTGACATACTGTGGACGGTCACACATAAGTACATGAGAAAGCACAGAGGTAACTAGTTCACAGGCCAAAAGGAAGATAGCTTTTATATAAATTCTGTTCATGTGAACATATTTACATACGTAATCCCACTATTATCACTAGATGCCATAGCACAGTGGTTCTAAACCTTTTGGAAGTAGTGACACATTGCAACAAACATTCAGATCTCCGTGACAAATATGTATAATAGAAAAATACTAACAATAATTAAGAAATTAATGAAAAGAGTGTACTATCCTTAACCACTTTACCCCCCAGTGCTAAATTTCTCCGTCCCTCTGCGCACTGCTTCACCCCCAGGGACGGAGAAAGGCGCACTTATTTGTTTACTGGCTGGGAGTGGGCGGGGACCTCGCGCGCACACTCCAGCCAGCCAGCACAGCAGGTGACTAACTGGATGTTAGGAACAAGCGTTCCTAAATCCAATTAGACGCGCCGATTGCGGACACAATGGAGACTGCTTCAAACAGAAGCAGTCTCCATTGATAACAAATGAATGTAAACAAACGTGTAGCGCGCGATCGCGCGCCCCCGCGACCCGCGGGCGCGCGCACACACCCCCGCTCTGCAGTGCAATGATTGGTTATGGGGACCCAGTCCCCAATAACCAATCATCTCACAGTAAAAAATGAATGGAAGCAGCGCTGCAATGTACAAATTGCGCTGGTGCTTCAGGGGTAAAACCCCTCCGTTGTGAAGTGGTTAATGGGCTTGAAATTATTATTATTTAGTATTTAGATAGCGCCGACATCTTCCGCAGAAGATGTATATATGCAGAGTATATATTGTCTTGTCACTAACTGTCCCTAAAGGGGGCCATACACTAGGTGACCAACCAACCAATCGACCATGCACTTGGCAGCACCAATTTTCATCCAATTCGATTATAATAATCGAATTGGATGAAAATTGGTGCTGCCAAGTGCATGCCCGACCGACAAAGCAACCAATTTCTGGACAGAAATTGGCCGCAAAGTTGTTCGCGCATGTTGTAAAATGTCGGGCCGAGGTTGTTTGGTCGGGTGCGCAGCGATACGGCAGACGAATTGCGATCTAGCAACGAGACGACTAAACCCCCGCCGCTGACGCTGCAATGTATAAATGTATGTAGTGTAGTGCATTTATACATTACCTGTCCGGTGTCAGCCTCCACGCGGTTTCCGTCCATCTCCGGGTTCCGCATACACACTGGCGGCGCTCTGACATCACAAAGGCGCATAGCGGCTGACGTCAGATGCTATGCGCCGCTAGCGTGTATGCGGCTTACCCGGCAAGATGGACGGACGGACACCGTGCAGAAGCTGCTACAGGACAGGTAATGTATAAATGCACTTCATTACATACATTTATACATTTTGGGGGCAGCGGCGGGGCAGACAGCGACGGCACAGCCGATTTCCTGATGTTTTCATGCTGAAATCGGAAGGGAATCGCCCTGTAGTGTATGGGCAGATTCGGTTAGAGACAAATGTATCTCTAATCGAATCTGATCGAATCTGCCCATACTCGTTCTAATGTATGGGCACCTTTAGTGGGTCTCACAATCTAATCCCTATCATAGTCATATGTCTATATTGTGTAATTTATGTATCGTAGTCTAGGGCCAATTTAGGGGGAAGCCAATTAACTTACCTGTATGTTTATGAGAAAATGAGGCCTAGAACATTTCAATAATATGAATAAAGATAATTGTAGCTGGTAGGACAGTAAAGCACATTTCTGTATATGTGGCCTAACCTTTGACAAACATAACTCCATTGCTATACTGTATCAATGAACTGTGATTTAATGTTTGGTGGGAGGTGCTGGGTTGCGATAATGTGATGCTGTTGGGAACTTCTGAGTGGGAATAATGTGATGCTAGCAGGGGACGCTGAATGGGGATAATGTAATGCCTGTGGGGTGTGCTGAGTGGGTAATAATGTGATGCTGGTGGGGGGTGCTGGGTGGAGATAATGTGATGATGGTGGGGTGTGCTCAGTGGGGATAACATGATGCCTGTGGGGTGTGCTGAGTGGGTAATAATGTGATGCTGGTGGGGGGTGCTGGGTGGAGATAATGTGATGATGGTGGGGTGTGCTCGGTGGGGATCAGGGCCGGTTTAAGCAACAATGGGGCCCCAGGGCAAAATAAACCTGGGCCCCCCCCCAACATGTACCCCGGAACAAAAATCAGCATTAGGGGACCTTTTTTGCAGCTGGTATAGTCAGGGTGTGAAGTCCCAATCGGTCGGAGCTCCACATTCTGGCTATCCCAGCCTGCATGGGGGACAAGGGGTTAAAAAGTTTCAGGAGGGGGGACCCCACATAATTTAAAAAAAAAAAATTCGCACACTCTAAACATAAATTTTTTGGGGGGAAAATAGAAAAAAATGCCAGGGATCTTCATACAGCCATATTGCGGCTGTATAGCGATCCCTGGCCAAAGCGCTGCGGCTGCGTATAGACCCCCTGGAAACCCCGTCAGGAAATTTATTGTGCTTTCGTTTGATGCATGTAAAATTACACTACCGTTAGGTTTGCTACTAAAAGTGACATTTACCGCATTTAAAAGTATACTCTTTTCCTTCTAAACTTTAAAATCGATTTTCTCAAAAACTATAACATCTTTTTGAAAAATTGTTCTTTCCTCTTATTCCTAATGATCTCCTTAACATATCCTGCAAATTTAGGGTTTCTAGCATTTAAGGTGGATTTGCTATCAACCATTAAAGTCGGCTGGTTTTTAAATGTGTATTTTTTTTCCTTTGAAACTTAAAAATCGATTTTCTCAAAAACTATAAGGCCGATTTGAAAAAAATGTTTTCCTCTTGTAGCCACTGGGGGCCCCTACAAGCTCTGGGGCCCTGGGGCAGCTGCCTCCTCTGCCTCTATGGTAGCGCCGGCCCTGGTGAGGATAACGTGATGCCTGTGGGGTGTGCTGAGTGGGTAATAATGTGATGCTGGTGGGGGGTGCTGGGTGGGGATAATGTGATGGTGGTGGGGTGTGCTTGGTGGGGATAATGTAATGCTGGTGGGGGGTGCTGGGTGGGGATAACATGATGGTGGTGGGGGTGCTGGCTGGGAAAATATTATGCTGGCTGGAGGTGCTGGTTAGGCGTAAGGTGATGCTGGCTGACGGTGTTTGGTGTGTGGAGAGAGGTGTATGAGGCTAACTGAAGGTGCTTGGTGGGGTGAGTTGAGGTAGTATGAGGGTGAAGGGTGTGTAAGGAGAAGCAGCTGAGGTAGTGCAGAGGTAGGTAACTGTGCTGGTTGGGGAGAGGCAGGAGAGGCTGCTTGAGTTTGCTGGGTAGGAAAAGACAAAGGAGTTTGGAGGAGCAAAGACAGGTTGCTGGGTGGGCAGAGGCAGGTGAGGGTGGAAAGAGGCAGGTAAGGGTGATGGGTGGAGGCTGAGGTTGCTAGCAGAGGAGAGGCAGGTGAGGGTGCTAGTTGGAGGCTGAGGGGTGCTAGCAAGGGAGAGGCAGGCAATGCTAGCTGAAGATGATGGGTGGGCAGAAGCGGGTGAGGGTGCAGGGTAGAGGTTGAGAGTGCTAGCTAGATGGAGAGGCAGGTGAGGGTGATGGGTGGAGGCTGAGGGTGCTAGCAGGGGAGAGGCAGGTGAGGGTGCTAGTTGGAGGCTGAGGGTGCTAGCAAGGGAGAGGCAGGTAATGCTAGCTGAGGATGATGGGTGGGAAGAAGCGGGTGAGGGTGCAGGGTGGAAGCTGAGAGTGCTAGCTAGATGGAGAGGCAGGTGAGGGTGATGGGTGGAGGCTAAGGTTGCTAGCAGAGGAGAGGCAGGTGAGGGTGCTAGTTGGAGGCTGAGGCTGCTAGCAAGGGAGATACAGGTAATGCTAGCTGAGGATGATGGGTGGGAAGAAGCGGGTGAGGGTGCAGGGTGGAGGCTGAGAGTGTTATCTAGATGGAGAGGCAGGTGAGGGTGATGTGTGGAGGCTGAGGGTGCTAGCAGAGGAGAGGCAGGTGAGGGTGCTAGTTGGAGGCTGAGGGGTGCTAGCAAGGGAGAGGCAGGCAATGCTAGCTGAAGATGATGGGTGGGCAGAAGCGGGTGAGGGTGCAGGGTAGAGGTTGAGAGTGCTAGCTAGATGGAGAGGCAGGTGAGGGTGATGGGTGGAGGCTGAGGGTGCTAGCAGGGGAGAGGCAGGTGAGGGTGCTAGTTGGAGGCTGAGGGTGCTAGCAAGGGAGAGGCAGGTAATGCTAGCTGAGGATGATGGGTGGGAAGAAGCGGGTGAGGGTGCAGGGTGGAAGCTGAGAGTGCTAGCTAGATGGAGAGGCAGGTGAGGGTGATGGGTGGAGGCTGAGGTTGCTAGCAGAGGAGAGGCAGGTGAGGGTGCTAGTTGGAGGCTGAGGCTGCTAGCAAGGGAGATACAGGTAATGCTAGCTGAGGATGATGGGTGGGAAGAAGCGGGTGAGGGTGCAGGGTGGAGGCTGAGAGTGTTAGCTAGATGGAGAGGCAGGTGAGGGTGATGGGTGGAGGCTGAGGGTGCTAGCAGCGGAAAGGCAGGTGAGGGCGCTAGTTGGAGGCTGAGGGTGCTAGCAAGGGAGAGGCAGGTAATGCTAGCTGAGGATGATGGGTGGGAAGAAGCGGGTGAGGGTGCAGGGTGGAGGCTGAGAGTGCTAGCTAGATGGAGAGGCAGGTGAGGGTGATGGGTGGAGGCTGTGGGTGCTAGCAGGGGAGAGGCAGGTGAGGGTGCTGGGTGGAGGCTGAAGGTGCTAACTGGAGAGATACAGGTGAGGGTGCTTGGCAGGCAGGTAACGCTGGCTGAGGATGCTGGGTGGGAAAAGGCAGATGAGAATGCTGGGTGGAGGTTGAAGTTACTAGAGACAGGTGATGGTGCTGAGCAAGTAAGACTGGCTGATTTTACTTGATGGGGAGAAGCAGGTGAGGGGGCTGTGTGGAGACTGTGGAGGATAGCTGATAAAGGCAGATAAAATAGGCTACAGTCACTCATCAGGCTGCAATTGAAAACAACACGCATTTTCCATCCAGTCTGTGGTTGGTCTCACCCTCCACTCCTTCCAATCTTCTTCACACTGTGATTGTAGTTAGAGTATAACCACAAACCAATGGCCGCTAATGGGTCAGCAAATGTAAAATCCGATGGCCATTATTTGCAGTCCTACTCTAACTTCAATTATACTATGGAGCGGAAGGGAGGCAGAGTGGCAACATGGCAGCAGCGACACATATCCGAGGTTGCTGTGACACACTAATGTGTCACTTTGTACTAAAAGTGTCACCTTACTAAACTTTTTCTTTTTCTCATAGATTTCACATTTTTTCCTACACTTTTTACATATCAGTAATAAAGTTATCCTTACGTTGAATCCTAGTGTGCAATTGTTATTGGTTTTACAGAAAGTGTCATACAATCTTTTTTAAAAATTGATCAGAAATTTCTGCCACTTCCAATTAAGAAAAATCTTAATAAATGGGAAACCCTATTGGATTTACTGCTTGAATAAAAAAGCTTTAGATTTTTCTGTACATCTGATCATTTTTATCAAATTGCCGTAAAATTGGATAATTTTATTGTATCATGTGAGGCCACCTTTACTAACAATAAAAAAAATCTGTCAGGGCAAACTAGAGCTTTAATATATACAGTAAGCAGTGTGACATATCAGATAGCAGTCACACCCAGTCATGTACGCTATCTCTGGCCTCCTGCTCTTAATGCTGCAATCAGGATATTTCCTGTATCATGGCTGTCCCTACAATAATAAATCAGGTCCAGATCGTATTTACAAAATGAAAACCTGTCAGCCCTCTATTCACTTATTTTATTATGCCCTATGCATAAAATATTTATAGCCATCACAGTCTTATAAAATTATTTGTATACAGAAAGGAGGGAAGCAAGAGCGCTCCAATAGTGTATTAAACTTTTAATTATGCACTTACATAAGGTTGTGTAGTTCAACATGTGTAAGCCTGCCTGCTGGCTCTCTCACTCTCCCTAAGCCTTGTGCATCACTACTGGTTTCGGCGTACACCATGCCTTCTTCAGGTGACGCTGGGTCATCTGAAGAAGGCATGGTATACCGGTTGTAACGATTGTGGAATTCTCTCCGTGTTCAGCGCACAAGACGTGCGCTGACACTGCGGAAATCCTCCACAAGCGTATAATTTGAGGGAACCCAGCAAAAAGTGCAATGCACCTGTAGAGGGAAATTCCTGTCAGCAGGTGGAGCTGTGGAGTGCAGAGGAACAGATCCTCTGCCCTGCCACAGACGCCAGACATGAATTGTATGAAGGGAAGAAACGCAGGGCAAGATAGCCCTGAAAGAGAGAGAGCAAAGCAACAGAGGGTATGTGTGTGCACCAATCTAGTCGCCAACCCGCGACAGTGCATACACAACAGTAGATATGAAGTAGGAACGCAATCGCGAGAGGCGATTGCCAGAGGTGACACAAGGCTACAGCAAGGCAGAGCACGAGAGTAGCAAAGGCACAGCAAATAATACAATGAGGAGATAAGGAAAATAACAAACGCTAACTAAAGGCGAACACTGCACTCATTCACAACAGTGCACGCATTTATGCGCGGTCTCCGCGTGTTAAGCACAACAGAGACAAGCACGCCTACCTAACCACCGACAGACAAACATGAAACAGAGGACGCGAGCGCTTGCTTAACGGTTACCTCACCGAGCCTCCAGCAAGCATTCGTAGCAGACAAGACAGATACACGAAAACAGGAATAAGTGAAAGATAGGATCCACAGCACTAGCGCAAGAGGCTAGTGCGATCCAGGAAGACAGAACAGAAGGATCCATAGCACTAGCGCAAGGCGAGTGCGATCCAAGCTAGACAGGCAGATGAGATAATTGGTAGCAACCGCTGCTCCAGCTATACTCTAAGAACAAAGATCAGAACGATCTCCTGTAGACCACCGCTGGGACAGGACAATCGCAACAGACAAACAAAACAGATAAGCAATCCTAACTGCACTAGGGAACCTGCCTAGTGCAGTCCCAGGAATTATTCTAAGCTAATCTTCAAACAATGAGCAAGGCTGACACTCCAGGAGTGTTTCACAGGACAAACCTTTATGGCCAGGTCTGTGATATCACATGGTATATATAGAGCAAGCCTACAAAGGATGTGGCTAGGCAATCTGCATGACAAACGTATGCAAATTCCTCGGTAGCAAGCTGCAAAACTGACAAAAGGTCTCTCTTCCAGAGACCTGGAGAAAGCAGACCTGAACAGTGGTCAAGCGGATCCTCACACCGGTATGCCGAAACCGGTACTGATGCACAACAGCACACATGTGATGTAGGCTCCTCCCTCTGGACCTCATGGAAATTGCTACCATCGTAACCTTAATCCCTGGCCAAAATCAATTAACCCTTCGCACACTCACATGCAAATGTTCAAACAAATGCATTCACAGATTTACTCATCCAGGCACAACTGTTATCCCTACAGCTAAATTAAAAGCCAGGGTTTTAGTTCACAAAAGAATGCATTCTTATGCTTAGTCACCTATACTGCGTAGAAGTACCCAGGTAAACATAGGTGTCCTAACTCTGGCCCTGTAACATGCATAGTGCAGACATGCAAACACATTCATTGCATCAAACCTATCAATGGATTAGGAGCACACATCCTAACTTCCTCTCCTGGGAAAGATAGTGCATCTTACCAATCGCACAAGGGAGCTAACGTTATGTGTCCATGTGCACCATGCGCATACACCAGCATAAGCTGTCTGCATGCTGACAAACATACAGGGGAAGGGGGGAGTGCACCGAATTGGACCCTAGCCACAGGGGTCAATGATAAGAATAAACATACATATATCCAGGCACATCGCCTCTAGTTAGGACATTAAATAAATTATTAGGGAAAGGGAGGTGCTGCATGTGAGTGTGCGAAGGGTTAATTGATTTTTGCTGTTTCTAGCCACACCCCCTTCAGCACCTCCCTTTCCCTAATAATTTATTTAATGTCCTAACTAGAGGCGATGTGCCTGGATATATGTATGTTTATTCTTATCATTAACCCCTGTGGCTAGGGTCCAATTTGGTGCACTCCCCCCTTCCCCTGTATGTTTGTCAGCATGCAGACAGCTTATGCTGGTGTATGCGCATGGTGCACATGGACACATAACGTTAGCTCCCTTGTGCGATTGGTAAGATGCACTATCTTTCCCAGGAGAGGAAGTTAGGATGTGTGCTCCTAATCCATTGATAGGTTTGATGCAATGAATGTGTTTGCATGTCTGCACTATGCATGTTACAGGGCCAGAGTTAGGACACCTATGTTTACCTGGGTACTTCTACGCAGTATAGGTGACTAAGCATAAGAATGCATTCTTCTGTGAACTAAAACCCTGGCTTTTAATTTAGCTGTAGGGATAACAGTTGTGCCTGGATGAGTAAATCTGTGAATGCATTTGTTTGAACATTTGCATGTGAGTGTGCGAAGGGTTAATTGATTTTTGCTGTTTCTAGCCACACACCCTTCAGCACCTCCCTTTCCCTAATAATTTATTTAATGTCCTAACTAGAGGCGATGTGCCTGGATATATGTATGTTTAATCCCTGGCCAGGCTTAGGAAGATTGAAAGAACCGGCAGACAGCCTTACACACGCGCTGAACAACACAGCCTCATGTACCTGCATAATTTATGTATGATTTTAATTAATAAAAGTTAATGCACCATTGGAGCACTCTTTCTCACCTCCTTCCTGTATACAGTGCATCTAGAACCACCCAGTACAAAGAGCAGCACCCTAGGCATATTGGGCCCCATAAGAAGGTTTTAATAGCCAGGAGAAGCACGATAATTTCTCTTTCTGACTGTCCATTATAAAATGATTTAGATTTTATTTTGCCATAAATTCTGTTTTAAGGTCAGGGCTGGATTTACCATAAGGCACTGTAGGCTTGTGCCTACAGGCGCCTGATAATGGAAAGGCGGCTCACTCCCCTCCCAGTGTGCCTCCTTGCAGAGCACTGAGCAGAGCATAAATGAGAAGTTACTCACCTCAGCTCCTCTACGATAGGTACCCGCAGTATTAAAGGTTACATAAAAAAACAAGATCTATTTACCTGGTGCTTCCTCCAGCCCCTGGCAGCCTATCTGTCCCCCGCCGCAGCTCCGGTGTCCTCGGATTCTCTCTGTTGCAGATGCCGTCCTTGCCAGGAGAGCTCCAATAGTTGGGACACTCCAAGCTATGTGAGCATGATCGTGAGTGAGGTTGGCATCTGTAACAGAGGGGATCCAGGGACACCGGAGCTGCGGCGGGGGACAGATAGGCTGCCAGGGGCTGGAGGAAGCCCCAGGTAAATAGATTTTTATTTTTAATTTTTTTTGCTCTGGTGTATCCTTTAATACTGATGGTACCTCTAGCTACCTAATACTAAGGGCCACCTTCAGCTAGCTACTATATGAAGGGCAAGGGAAGTAATGCAGAAGTCACAGGTGGACCAGCCTGGCCAGCACACATGGGGTGCGGTTCGGCGTGGGTTTGTAGGTCTAGGGTGCCAGGACATCTGTGCCTATAGGCTCCTGTGAGTTAAATCCAGGCCTGTTTAAGGTAAAGCTCTGTTGTCAAGCTATAGTCATATTCTAAGACTAACCTTTAGACATATGCAGAAAGCACACAAAGTTAAAAATAGCAAACATAGTTCAGTGTCTTAAAGGTGTGTGCAGCGTCCACATGATTTGTGCAAGCAATGAATCTGATGCTTTTACCAGAAATTTTACTTTTACTACTAGCCTCTTTTATTAGGAAATGTAATATATAGCTGCAGGGAACATTGCACTAGTTTTATGATATACTCGAAAAGCGGTATTCATTTATCTGGTTCTTTTCTTATATGGTATCTTGGTTTCTGATGTACATTAAGCTGGGTACACATATCAGATAAAAATCTTTGCCAGCTGAGGAATCAGTCTGCTGCATAGGTTTGTCAGGAAGGTTTGAATGACTGATCGTTCACATGATGGCGTGCACATGCAAGCGATTATATTGTCAAAGACCACAAATATGATCTTTGAATGTGCGTGCGCAGCCAGCTCAGAACGATACAATTCCTTCACGCGTGCGCTGTTTACTGGGACAATCTGTAATGCCTGGTACACACAATTTTCTGGCAGATTTACTGCCAGATCGATTATTTCCAACATGTCCGATCTGATATCCAATTGATTTTCCGATCGATTTTCCACAGAAGTTGAAAATTTCGTTCTGGCAGTAAATCTGCCAGGAAATCGCATCATGTGTTCCAGTCATAAGATCTCAAGGATCTAGTACACACCTTCTTTAATGAATGATCATCAGCAGACCTGGAGGTTGATTCACTAAGCGAAATAGCATGAGCAACAGAAGGGTGAAATCAGCGCAACTTAATTTTCCCTTCCATGCGCGCTAGTGTAACGTGCATAATTTGTGTAGTGTAGCGTGCATAATTAAACAGCGGGCCCTGCTTACCAAAGCCGTGCAGTAGTGATGTATTTTAAAATGTTAATATGAAGGAAAATGAACCAGGATAGAAAGGACCAGTGTGGTTTGAATTATAAAACAACATATTTTTCTTATGAAATCTTTATGGTATGTGTGACTAGGGGTGTGACTATGTGTGCCTAGGGGCATGATCAGGGGTGTGGCTTAAGTGTCCCTCTTTCTCATCTCATAAAGTTGGGAGGTATGCACTAGTGCTACATGCATGGAAGTGAAAATTTGGACTGATTTAATATTTTGCTTAGTGGCTCAACCCCCATATGTGTTGGGAAAGATTTGAAAGATTAAGAGACAAATATCTCTGGTGGCTGTCTTTGGAGAACTTTTGCAAACTATTTTATAACGATTATCGTCAGATCAATCGTTGATCGTTTATTTTCCAAAGACTTTTATCTCATGTTTCTACGCAGTTTTATATTTCCTTTTACCATCAGTGAAATAGCAGACCTTGCAGTTATATATGTTTGCAGATGACTGCAATATGTCATTTGCTCAGTAAACTCACTAGTTCTTGCTGAAGCCTTTCTAAAACTCTGTACACACGCGCAAAAATACTTGCTTACAGGGATCTTCGGGACTTGGTATCCCAAGCAAAATTTCAGGGCTGAGTGGTGTATAGACACGTGTGTAATTCTGTTACTGTCAAAGGGGAGAATGGATTAAAGGGATGGAATTGCAGCAACAATGCAGGGTGTGGCCTCCAGAGGGAAGGATAAGGAGAGGATCAATGTGCTCATCCGAGACAATCCGTTACTATGCATTGTGGCATCACACAGCACACTTCAGAAGTGAATTCTTATGGAATGGCGCTATGCTTTACTATGCATTACTATGCACAGAAATAGGTCCTGCAGTGTGTTACAGTAAATCAAGATATCACAATGCATAAGGTGTAAATGAAGTCATTTAAATACACTGGATGCACCAAATACAATGTACAGTAGTGTTAGAGTTATATGTGTAAGATCACTTCCTTTTACTGCTCAAATTGGGCTTCACCCCTCTGCAAAATAGTCTATATGGTGAGTGTAATTATAAGCATCTACTCTCTCTGTAATTATAGATGCTGCATGGCATCAGGAAGAGCTAGAACAGAATGGTACAAGGCATGAAAGAGACAACAGCACTTGGCTGTGAGAAAACGCTTATGAACGAGTTTTTGCCATTGTTGTGCTCACGCGTTTCACTTGTGTGCATACATAGTTCTCAATTGCCACTTGGTGGGACTTCCTGAATTTAATTACTTGCCGAACGACTAACGCAGATTGGCGGCGGCAGAGTGGCTCCATTGTTCCTCTAGTACACCATATGGCGTCATCTCACGAGGAGCAAGATTTGATGGGAGCTCTCGCTTGCACAAGCTCCCATCACTGTTAACAGGGAGCCGGAACAATCAGCCTGACAGCCAACAATCGGCGCTGGCAGGCTGATGTTTTTATACAACAGCAAAATCACATTTTTACAGCACTGCCATCTTACGCAGCTCTGTCCAGAGAATTGTCTTGTCACTTAACTGTCCCTCTGAGGGGCTCAGAATCTAATCCCTATCATAGGCATATGTCTATGGATGATTAGTGTAGTGTATGTATCTTAGTCTAGGGCCAGTTAAGGGGGGCAGGAGGGAAATTTAAAAAAAGTTTTTTTTACACCAAGAGAGGTATTTTTATTGCTATAAAAAAAAAGAAATTGCGGCAGCAATCAAATCCCACCAAAAGAAATCTCTATTAGTGGGAAGAAAAAGAGGTAAAATTCATTTGGGTGCTAAGTAGTATGACCGAGCGATGAACCATTAAAGCGGTGAAGTGCCGAATTATAAAAAATGGCCTGGTCACTAGGTCACTAACCCTCTGGTCCTCAAGTGGTTAATATTCAACGGGAAGATCCGGTAGAATACTTTGTTAACCAGGAACAGGAAATGGCACAATCATTCGTCCTACCACACAAGCCCGCTGCCTGGGTGTCACCCTGGACTCAGCCCTCTCCTTCACCTCCCACATCCAAACCGTAGCTAGAGCCTGCTATTTCCACTTGCGCAACATCTCCAAGATCCGGCCTTTCCTGACCCCAGACACTGCCGAACTCCTTGTCCACGCCCTCATCATCTCCCGCCTGGACTACTGCAACTCCCTCTTGTCAGGCCTTCCTCAAAACCGCATCGCCCCCCTAAAATCCATCATGAACGCAGCAGCCAGACTCATCTACTCGTCCCACCGCTCTGTCTCCACGACTCCACTACGCAAATCCATTCATTGGCTTCCAATTCACTTCAGAATCAGCTTCAAGATCCTATGTTTGGCATACAAATCCATACACAAGTCCTGCCCAACCTACATCTCTGACCTGGTCAGTAGAGTTGGGCCGAACGGTTCGCCTGCGAACGGTTCCATGCGAACTTCAGTGGTTCGCGTTCGCGTCCCGCAGGCGAACCTTTGCGGAAGTTCGGTTCGCCCCATAATGCACATGGAGGGTCAACATTGACCCTCTACATCACAGTCAGCAGGCCCAGTGTAGCCAATTAGGCTACACTAGCCCCTGGAGCCCCACCCCCCCTTATATAAGGCAGGCAGCGGCGGCCATTACGGCCACTCGTGTGCCTGCATTAGTCAGAGTAGGGCGAGCTGCTGCAGACTGTCTCTCAGGGAAAGATTAGTTAGGCTTAGCTTGTTCCTGTCTGGCTGCATACCTGTTCTGTGAACCCACCACTGCATACCTGTGCTGTGAACCCACCACTGCATACCTGTGCTGTGAACCCACCACTGCATACCTGTTCTGTTTAGTGAACCGCCACTGTATACCTGTTCTGTTTAGTGAACCCGCCACTGCATACCTGTTCTGTTCAGTGAACCCACCGCATCAGTGCGCATACCTGTGCAGTTAAGTGAACCCGCCACTGCATACCTGTTCTGTTCAGTGGACCCGCCACTGCATACCTGTTCTGTTTAGTGAACCGCCACTGTATACCTGTTCTGTTTAGTGAACCCGCCACTGCATACCTGTTCTGTTCAGTGGACCCGCCACTGCATACCTGTTCTGTGAACCCGCCACTGTATACCTGTTCTGTTCAGTGAACCCACCGCATCAGTGCGCATACCTGTGCAGTTAAGTGAACCCACCTACCTACGTGAGTGCACGCAGTGTGATATACCACTCCGTGCATACCCGATATGGACAAAACAGGTAGAGGAAGAGGTAGTGGCAGAGCCAGAGGAAGGCCACCCGGCAGGTCTGCGCAAGGTCGTGTAAATGTAATTTCGTGTGGACCTGGCCCACAGTACAGTGCTCGGAAGAAGGCACGTCCCATCACCTCCCAAGATTGTCAGGACGTGGTTGAGTATTTAGCGACACAGAACACCTCATCTTGCTCAGCCACCAGTGCTACTACTAGCACCACTTCCGCTGCATTTGACACTTCGCAAGAATTATTTAGTTGTGAAATCACTGATGCACAGCCATTGTTGTTACAGCCAGATGAATTTTCACCAGCTCATATGTCTGAGTTACGCGGCAACATTATGGACAGTCACTGTTCTGTCATTCAGCTACATCAGCCAGGTGACCATATGGGCTGTAAAGCCACCAAAACCTGCACTCTCGCCATGGTGCACACCAGTAAAGCACGGCCGTCACTACACAAACAGCTGTTTGCGGTGCGTTACACGATGAGTTTGGTGTGTCAGTGTGAAGCAGTACCTGATTGATGTATACACATGCAAGATGTTTGAAAGCACTTTAGGCCTGTCATTTAGCATTCAATGTGATTTCTGCCCTTAAAACGCTGCTTTGCGTCAAATCCAGATTTTTCCCGGGGACTTTTGGCATGTATCCCACTCCGCCATCCCCCCCTCCAGGTGTTAGACCCCTTGAAACATCTTTTCCATCACTTTTGTGGCCAGCATAATTATTATTTTTTTCAAAGTTCGCAGCCCCATTGAAGTCTATTGCGGTTCGCGAACTTTAACGCGAACCGAACCTTTCGCGAAAGTTCGCGAACCCGGTTCGCGAACCGAAAATCGGAGGTTCGGCCCAACTCTACTGGTCAGCAGATATACACCTGGCCGTCCACTTCGCTCCTCCAACGACCTCCTCTTAACCACCCCACGCATCTCGCATTCCCATGCACGACTGCAGGACTTCACTAGAGCTGCCCCCATCCTGTGGAACTCTCTCCCACTGCCTGTCAGGCTCACTCCCACCTTCAACACCTTCAAAAAAGCACTAAAAACTCACTTCTTCAAGGAGGCCTACATCAACTCAACACTGCCCTAATCCTTTCTGCCAATAACTTCTTGTTGCACCCCCTCTTTCGTGTCACCAACCCCTCCCTCTAGATTGTAAGCCTTTGGCAGGGCCCTCTCCCCTTGTGTATCTTACTTGACTGTGTGCACTTTACCCAGAATTTGGAACTGGTAATTTTTACCACTACCACTCCAGTTTATGATCTGGTATGTACTACTATCTGCATTGTGTTGTGTATCTTATTGCTATTACCTGTATTGTTGTATCTATGATTTGTTACCTGTATTGTTCTGTCATCCCAGTTATCATTGTCTGTAATCCTATTTATTGTACAGTGCTGCGTAATATGTTGGCGCTATCTAAATCTAATAAATAATAATAATAATAATAATGGGAGAGACCTCTAGCATACTCAGGAGCAAGTAATCTAGCCCACCATGGGCTTGAGGCCAGTTTCAGTGGCGACCGCACAGCGCTGCCAATAAAAGGCCTTGGGGATTACCGCATTAGTATGTGGTAATCCCCATCTGGAAGCCGGCCAAGCAGGAAGTGATGCTCACTTCCTGTTGGCCATTCGATGACATGTGCGGAAGCATTTTGCTAAAATATGCTTCTGCGTATGCATTACATGGAAAACTGCAGTGGTTTGTTTCAAAACGCGCGTCACCATAGACTTATATGACTTCCGGTCCCCCGCACGTTGCCGACGTAGGTATATGCTCGCGATGGATAGGGTACTTCTGGCGCAGCGCACTGCGGATAGTATAAACTACCCCATAGACTTTTTATTGGCCTGTGGTGTGGTGCGATAAAAATATCGCACTGCACCGTCCTAATATAAAAGGCTCCTCATTCATTTTGGCGGGGGCGGGACGGGGGGTGGTTGTCTCCCTTCAGAGCTGTTTTAAGCCCATTAAGGCCTCATACACACATATGAGGACTGTCGCCAGAGAATGATAGGGGCCCAATCCCTCAGGTGACAGTATAGGGCCAAGGCTGTATAGATGTTTTGCTAGCCTCTAGGATACTGATGCTTTCTGTTGCTATGCTGGGGGAGGGGGGCAATGGAGCACCCTACAATGGAGCACATGGAGTGGGTGAGGTGAGTGAGAAGAACAATTACCTCAGCCAGCGCTGGACCATGTCAATTCACCAGGCTGATCACTGGCTGCTGAGGCACTAAGGGAGGTTTGGGGGTCGCTGTACAAAGGTTGATTCTCAACAGAGGCAGCTCTGACTGACCAGCTTGGTCTAATAAGCATCTAGCTAGCATGTGTACAAAGCTAAGGGCAGGGTTCACACTTGACAAAGTTTTTTCCACATCACAAAATGTGAACCATTACCTGCCCAATGTTAATCTATGTTTGGTTCATGGTGGTTCTAACTAGTACCGTATATTTTGTTCGGAAAAAAATCAGATAGCTGGCTGCATATATTCAGACACAGTGCACACTCTCTCATTTTTTTTTACTTTGTGCTGCTGTGAACAAACACAAATGTATTTTCACTTATGTACATGCATGAGCTCATATGCAATTAACCTTTTCCCCTTAAGTTTTCTTCTAGGATATAGTTTTTCTGTTTTTTTTTTCAGCACTTTGCAATTTAGAAAAATGACTAAATAGTAGGAGAAAAAGTGCTCTCAAAATTATTTTCTTGAGTATTTTCTTTCTTGCTGGTGGTTTAAAAGGCATTTTATTGACATGTTTGAAAATATCAAAACTCAGGAAAAAAAAAGGTTAATTGCATATGGGCCAAGGTGTGATCATATCACCTATTAGAAAACGCAGGATAAAAAGTTAATTGCATATGGCCATGGTGGCTAATGAATGGTTGTGAAAACAAGTGCATGATATCCATGCATACAAGTGTGAATCTACCCTAAGGTATAACACATCAATACATAAACGGCATTTTCTTTTATGGAGGGGCACCAACGAAAGGTCCTGCGTAGGGAACTATGGCCCCAAAGACACCTCTGTTCTCTTCTCTATTTTTTTGCCACAGTGAAAGCTCCAATGCCATTTGGGGATCAATAAATTGGCACATTGCAGATTCATAAATGTGATCACAGAAATTGTACTTTTCTCCACAAATAGGGACCTCCTTTATGCTTTGGTTAAAAACAAATTTGTTGTTATTCAAAAGTGTTCATTAATTAAAATCTTTTTAATTAAAATTCAGGCCAATTTTATTTCCAGTTTGAATCAGAATCTCCCCTGTGGTCACCACTACTAATTCACACTCATATAGTGCTACATGGCATAGTCATCACAAGTTTGCTTCTTTGCTTCTACAGGGAATGTACAGGTACCATAGAAGATGATGGTGCTGTATAAATCAATAAAAAATAATAAATGTAGGATCAATAACCACTGATCCCTTTTGTTCTTCTACTGTAGTCTCCTCTATATACAAAATAAAAGAGGCGGGCCTTAAAAAGGGATACCGGTAACTTAGGAGCACAGTTCTTGTCCAGAATATGACAGTGCACAAATAAAAATTATTTTGACATTTGAAAACAACCACAAACAACTAAACATATAAAAAAGATCTCAATCGCAGGTTTACTTAAAAGCAAGAGGTTTTGAATCAGGATGATACCATTTATTGGTGTACTTAAATGTTTCTAATGGATGCCAAAGAACACCACTGGTGACCAGTCCAATGAAAATAAAAATGATAAACAGTCTGGCAAGGAATATACAAATCTTCTCTAGCTGTGTATCTCTGATCCAATAACAGTAAACACTGCCACCACACCCAATACAGGTGATCACTCACCAGAAATACTGACAGAACACTGTCATAAAACGTTCTTTCGTCAGCCTCTCCGGCTTAATGGTTGCTGGCAACACACTCAAGTTTTAAAAAGGTATGTGTCTTAATTGGACATACCTTTTAAAAGTTGAGTGTGTTTTTTAATTAGTTTGTAAGGACAATAAATGTCTTATGAGGGTGATATGCTATTGAGTACCATCCCTTTGCATGGTGTATGGGCGGAGTGACAACTAAAGAGGTCCAGTTTGCCAGCAGCCGTTAAGACCAAAGAGGCTGTGAAAAGAGAGTTTTTATGACAGTATTGCTGGTGAGTGATCACCTGCGTGGGGTGTGCTGGCAGTGTTTACCGTTATGGGATCAGAGATACAGATTAGAAGAATTCAGGACCCATTCCAGGCAAGAGCTCATGATCCTTCCCAGTGCCCAGACTGGGATAAACAATGCAATTTTGACTTCAGATCCTACTTCCAATCGAGAAAATGGTAGGATCGGGCAAAAAATATACAGCCTACTGATTACCAGTGACGAGTCCCAAGCTCAAAATCAATGTCTTTGTCAATCGAAAGCAGGCTGGATATGCTGGAAAATATTTATCGAAATACTGGCTATCTGTTCCAAACCTGAACAGAGGAACGGGAGATGACCACAGTTTGCAGCAATACAGACACTGAGACAAGGAAATAACGTGCAATAAAGTTTATTGCAAGGCAATAACATCCAAATACATGCAGACAAGAAAGTTAAATGCAAATGACATACACAAACACTTAATACATGCAAGGAACCACCGTACAAGGAAATAAAGTATGCACAAACCACCCCATCCCTAACTATCTATCTATATACACAGGGCCGGGCCGAGGCATAGGCTGGAGAGGCTCCAGCCTCAGGGCGCAGTGTAGGAGGGGGCGCACAATTCATTCAGCTGTCATTCCTAATTGTGTTTGAAGCAGAAAGAAATAAGAAAAGGGGATACATAGCAGTGACTGCAAGCCAGATAACTAGATATTAAGGTGTTGGGGAGGTTGTGGGCACTGTGGCACCTCTTAGTCTAATAGCAATCAGTGTGACGGCTGGGGTGGCAGGGATGGAGGGGTGCACTTTGGTGTCTCAGCCTTGGGTGCTGGAGGACCTTGTCCCGCCTCTGTATATACATACACAGGAAATATACAGGAAATATATACAAGACATACCGGTATACAGCAAATATATATACATATATAGTGCACTTTTAATCTTTTAACTTTAGAAAAAAAAGTTTTGTTACACTATGAAAATGTGTTTTTAAAGTGGAATGAAGACTTCCTAAAAAAAGAGTTTCACCTACCTGGGGCTTCTGCCAGCCCCTGCAGCCAACCTGTGCCCACACCGTTTCAAAATGATCCTCTGTTTCCCCACCGCGGCTAACTTTCACTTCACACAGTGGTTTTCCACAGTAGCGCAGTAGATATTTTCTGGTACTGCGCCTGCGTAGGATGCTCCTGGCTATGGGAAGGCGTACGAGGATAGGTGTAGCCAGGGTGCAGTGGACATCAACTTAGAAGTCAGCTTCCATTGCATGAAGAAAAGTGAGCCGCGGTGGGGGACTGGAGGATTGTTCACAGGTGGGCTGCAGGGGGCTGGCAGAAGCCCCAGGTAAGTTAAACACTTTTTTTTTTTTTTTTAGGGAGTCTTCAGTTCCGCTTTAAAGAGCATAAAATCAAAAATCAATTCTTTATTTTTATCTGGTAAACAAGTAATAAGGATGCTAACCAGGCAGTCCAAAAAGTAAAATCACTATTACTTTTCTTGTTGATAAATAATCATTCCCCAGTTTACCTGACTCTTATTTAGTACACACAAAATTTGGTACACAAAAAGGAAGTTGCAGGGCATGCTGGGTTGTCCTTTTATGCTTCCTTACTTCCCCTCAGACTTTACTAATGCAGGCTGATTGGCTGAAGCCTCTTTCCCTCCTGTTTCCCCCTCCCATACCTTTGTTCCTCGCTGATTGGCCAATATTTCTCATGCTGAGACAATTCACTTTCTATAGTGAAGGGTGGGCAAATCAGGCAGAAGAGAGTAAGGGATGAAATTACATCACGATTGGCTACAAAATAGCCACAGCTAAAATTGAAAATGCTCAGAAAGACTATCTTTTTTTTACGGTAGAAAAATCACTGGGATCAAAACGTGGTCTGTGCAATACATATGTGCAACGGTGTTGTGTCGTAGCTCAGATGTCTGATTATGTGGTGATCTGCAGAATCACCAATAATGCAGACGCTATACCTGTTTATGTGTGATCTGCAGAATCACCAATAATACCAGTATAACAGACAAGGAGCTGAGTGTGTAGTGATTTGGTGCAACCGTAACTTTAATAGTTTAATGAGACCTCACCAGAGGGACTGGTGAGGTATATCAGTACACTGGCCGTGCACTAAGGTACAAGCTCCAGCAAGCTGGAGAAACAATACTGAAAAGGCTGAATCTCCCGAGGAGCGGGTGATTCAGATTCAGGGGAGGACACTGAAGGGAAATGGCAAGCTTTTAAACTTATTCTCAATCAATATTGTAGTATGCATATCCCATATGGAAACAAAATGTCTAGGAATAAAAAAAAGGCCTCTATGGATGAATAGAAAGGTTAGGGATTAAATGAAGAGGAAAAGGAATGCCTATAAGGTCCTAAAACAGGAGGGGACCGAGGCTGCACTAAGCAATTATAAGGAGTGCAATAAAAATTGTAAAAAAGAAATTAGGCTGGCAAAGATCGAAGCTGAAAATCAAATCGCTAGGGATATCAAATCTAGTGTTGGGCGAACAGTGTTCGCCACTGTTCGGGTTCTGCAGAACATCACCCTGTTCGGGTGATGTTCGAGTTCGGCCGAACACCTGATGGTGTTCGGCCAAACCGTTCGGCCACATGGCCGAACTAAGAGCGCATGGCCGAACGTTCCCCGAACGTTCGGCTAGCGCTGTGATTGGCCGAACGGGTCACGTGGTTCGGACCCGAACGCGCTCTGATTGGCCGAACTGTCACGTGGTTCGGGTAAATAAATACCCGAACCACGTCATATTTCCGCCATTTGTCTGTGGGTTTAGCTTTGGGTAGGCAGGCAGGGTAGTTCGTGCTCCAGCCACGCTAGCTAGGGTCTCCCCAGTCATTGTGTCGCTGCTGGGAATAGTAGTACACCGCTCGCTCAGCATTCTGTTTACTGCCACTCTGTGTACCTCGCTCAGCCACACTATATAGCATTCTGTTTACTGTTCTGTGTCTGCTGGGAATAGTAGTACACCGCTCGCTCAGCCACACTATATAGCATTCTGTTTACTGCCACTCTGTGTACCTCGCTCAGCCACACTATATAGCATTCTGTTTACTGTTCTGTGTCTGCTGGGAATAGTAGTACACCGCTCGCTCAGCCACACTATATAGCATTCTGTTTACTGTTCTGTGTCTGCTGGGAATAGTAGTACACCGCTCGCTCAGCCACACTATATAGCATTCTGTTTACTGCCACTCTGTGTACCTCGCTCAGCCACACTATATAGCATTCTGTTTACTGTTCTGTGTCTGCTGGGAATAGTAGTACACCGCTCGCTCAGCCACACTATATAGCATTCTGTTTACTGCCACTCTGTGTCTGCTGGGAATAGTAGTACACCGCTCACCCGCCACTGTATAGCATTGTGCTCTGTGTCGCTGCTGGGAATAGTGGTACACCGCTCACCCGCCACTGTATAGCATTGTGCTCTGTGTCGCTGCTGGGAATAGTGGTACACCGCTCACCCGCCACTGTATAGCATTGTGCCCTGTGTCGCTGCTGGGAATAGTGGTACACCGCTCACCCGTCACTGTATAGCATTGTGCTCTGTGTCGCTGCTGGGAATAGTAGTACACCGCTCACCCGCCACTGTATAGCATTGTGATCTGTGTCGCTGCTGGGAATAGTGGTACACCGCTCGCTCAGCATTCTGTTTACTGCCACTCTGTGTACCTCGCTCAGCCACACTATATAGCATTCTGTTTACTGTTCTGTGTCTGCTGGGAATAGTAGTACACCGCTCACTCAGCCACACTATATAGCATTCTGTTTACTGCCACTCTGTGTACCTCGCTCAGCCACACTATATAGCATTCTGTTTACTGTTCTGTGTCTGCTGGGAATAGTAGTACACCGCTCGCTCAGCCACACTATATAGCATTCTGTTTACTGTTCTGTGTCAGCTGGGAACAGTAGTACACCGCTCGCTCAGCCACACTATATAGCATTCTGTTTACTGCCACTCTGTGTACCTCGCTCAGCCACACTATATAGCATTCTGTTTACTGTTCTGTGTCTGCTGGGAATAGTAGTACACCGCTCGCTCAGCCACACTATATAGCATTCTGTTTACTGCCACTCTGTCTACCTCGCTCAGCCACACTATATAGCATTCTGTTTACTGTTCTGTGTCTGCTGGGAATAGTAGTACACCGCTCGCTCAGCCACACTATATAGCATTCTGTTTACTGCCATTCTGTGTCTGCTGGGAATAGTAGTACACTGCTCATCCGCCACTGTATAGCATTGTGCTCTGTGTCGCTGCTGGGAATAGTGGTACACCGCTCACCCGCCACTGTATAGCATTGTGCTCTGTGTCGCTGCTGGGAATAGTGGTACACCGCTCACCTGCCACTGTATAGCATTGTGCTGTGTGTCGCTGCTGGGAATAGTGGTACACCGCTCAGCCACACTATATAGCATTCTGTTTACTGTTCTGTGTCTGCTGGGAATAGTAGTACATCGCTCGCTCAGCCACACTATATAGCATTCTGTTTACTGCCACTCTGTGTACCTCGCTCAGCCACACTATATAGCATTCTGTTTACTGCCACTCTGTGTCTTCTGGGAATAGTAGTACACCGCTCACCCGCCACTGTATAGCATTGTGCTCTGTGTCGCTGCTGGGAATAGTGGTACACCGCTCACCCGCCACTGTATAGCATTGTGCTCTGTGTCGCTGCTGGGAATAGTGGTACACCGCTCACCCGCCATTGTATAGCATTGTGCTCTGTGTCGCTGCTGGGAATAGTGGTACACCGCTCACCCGCCACTGTATAGCATTGTGCTGTGTGTCGCTGCTGGGAATAGTGGTACACCGCTCAGCCACACTATATAGCATTCTGTTTACTGTTCTGTGTCTGCTGGGAATAGTAGTACACCGCTCGCTCAGCCACACTATATAGCATTCTGTTTACTGCCACTCTGTGTACCTCGCTCAGCCACACTATATAGCATTCTGTTTACTGCCACTCTGTGTCTTCTGGGAATAGTAGTACACCGCTCACCCGCCACTGTATAGCATTGTGCTCTGTGTCGCTGCTGGGAATAGTGGTACACCACTCACTCGCTACTGTATAGCATTGTGCTCTGTGTCGCTGCTGGGAATAGTGGTACACCGCTCACCCGCCACTGTATAGCATTGTGCTCTGTGTCGCTGCTGGGAATAGTGGTACTGTATAGCATTTCTGTACTGCCACTGTACTGCTGCCAGTCAGCGTGTACTGTAAGGATAAGTGAAATGAGGAAGAAATCCGGTGAAAGAGGGAGGGGCAAGGGAAGAGGTGTTTCCCCTGACGGTTCACGTACAGGCCACAGGGGAGCACCCAAGAAAACCCACTCAATACCGCCCATGTTGTCCAGGACAACAACCCTCACAAATCCAAAAGAACAGGACCAGATAATTACTTGGATGACCTCTCAAGCGTCCAGCAGTGGGTTAAGCAGCACCAGCACATCACGCACGAGGTCCGAGTCCTCAGCCAGTTACAGGGAGCCAGTGGGCACAAAGCTGACACAACCGGCAGCGACACCACGCACACAACTGCCAGATAACCAGTCCGATGAATTACCTCAGGACACAATGGGGTATTCGCAGGAGCTATTCCCAGCCCAACAAACTTCAACCTTTCAAAGGTCAATGGAGGAACAGCCAGAAATGTTGTGCCCGGATTCACAACCATTAACTGTGGGAAATGCACCACGCACTGAAATACAAGGCGAGTCCGAGGAGGACTCGGAAACCCAAATCCCAGAGCAAGTTGGGCAGGAGGGGTTGCAATTGCAGGAGGTCGGCTGACAAGATCTGGAAGACGACGTTGGAGTGAGCTGCGCAGAGGTTGTTCTGGGGAGCTCTACTCCACGGCGGCAGCCCCCCACAATGACATATGACGAGTTTGAGGAGATGGAAGAGGAGGGTATGGACAATGTGGACAGAGACCCAGATTTTGTTTGTGAACGAGAACATCGCCGTCGTAGCAGCAGCACAGATGAGTCTGTTGAAGAACCCACTGCTGCACGAGTTCGCCTTGTGCCACAAGGTAGGCGGCGCGCAATTTCAGGCACCACAAGCGTGGAAGTTCAAGTGAGAGGCAAAAGAGGAGCAAACAGAAATCGCCAGCAAGGCAGGTGCTCCAAAGTCTGGGCTTTCTTTGAAGACTGCACTGAGGATGTTACCATGGCGATTTGCAAGGTGTGCAAGACCCGCCTGAGCAGGGGGAAAAGTATTAACAACCTCTCCACCACCAGCATGAGCCGCCACATGCTATCCAAACATCCCACTCTGTGGGCAAACTCGGCAGGACAGGGTACCAGCAACACTGCCTCCCTTGGGTTCACCAGACTCACCACCAGACCCGCCTCAGCAGCAGCGGTAGCCCAGCCATTGCGTGGTTCACAACATTCACAAACATCAGACGACGCTGACACTGTCACTTTCCGGAGTAGTGCTCTTGAGGTCTCCCAGTCTTCATCAAACACAACAACCAACAGCCCTTCCGTGTGCAGCGCTACGGTTCAGTTGTCTGTGTCGGAGATGTTTGAGCGCAAGAGGAAATTGCCAGCAAATGACCCCCGGGCCGTGGCAGTAACAGCCAGCATAGCCAAGCTTCTGGCCTGCGAAATGCTGCCATATCGAGTGGTGGAGACAAACAGCTTCAAGGGCATGATGTCAGTGGCCATCCCACGTTACGTGGTTCCCAGCCGCTACCACTTTGCGCGCTCTGCAGTGCCTGAGTTGCATGAGCACGTGGTCAGCAAAATAACCCGAAGCTTGAAGAATGCCGTTGCCTGCAAGGTTCACCTCACCACTGACACCTGGACGAGTGCGTTCGGCCAGGGTCGATACATCTCCCTTACCGCGCACTGGGTGAACCTTGTGGAGCCTGGCAGCGATTCCTCACCTGCTACGGCGTGGGTGTTGCCCACGCCGCAAACAGCTGCACCGCCGTCCCTCCCACTGGATAACAACAGCAGCACCTACCTCTCTGACTCCTTCTCCTCCAACGCATCTCAAAGCTGTACCTCATCCGGAAACGCTAACCCAGCAGCAGTAGGATCGTGGAAGCAGTGCAGCACAGCTGTTGGCATGCGTCAGCAAGCGTTGCTGAAGCTGATCTGCCTTGGGGATAAGCAGCACACAGGGGAGGAAATTTGGCAGGGAATAAAGGAACAGACGGATTTGTGGCTGGCACCGCTGGACCTGAAACCGGGCATGGTTGTGTGTGATAATGGGAGTAATCTCATTCGCGCTTTAAGGTTGGCTAAGCTGACACACATCCCTTGCCTGACGCACGTGATGAACCTAGTAGTTCAGCGGTTCCTGAGGACATACCCAGGCGTGGCCGATCTTCTGTTGAAGGTGCGTCGAGTGGCCAAACATTGTAGAAATTCCAGTACTGCTTCGGGGGCACTCGCCAAGATGCAGGAGCGCTTCAATCTCCCCCACCATCGCTTGCTGTGTGATGTCCCTACGCGCTGGAATTCTACGCTGCACATGCTAGCCCGCTTTTGTGAGCAGAAGAGTGCAGTGGTCCAGTACATGACGGCGCAGTACCGAGGCGCATCCGGACAGCTGCCAAGCTTCTGTGGATCCGATTGGGCCAACATGTTGGACCTCTGCCAAGTCTTCCAAAATTTTGAGCAATCCACGTTGCTTGTGAGCAGTGACAACTCTTCAGTCAGCATTACCATACCACTGCTGTGTTTACTGAAGAGGTCAATGTTGAAAATCAAGGAAACAGCTGTCATGATGCAACTGGGGGAATCTGAAGGAGAAAACGATCAGCGTGATGGTACCAACATCAGGCCATCCGACTCAGGGAACGCTGGCCCCAGCAGCTATGACGAAGAAGAGGAGGAGGAACAGCTGGAGTTGGAGCAGGAATTTCATGCCACCACTGACGAGGGCCAGAGCGGTGCACGTTGGACTTCCACAATTCAGCGCGAATGGTCAGCAGAAGCAGACCAGGAGGAAGGTGACGACTATGATGCATCACAACAACTATCACAACGCTCACAAGAGGATGATGAGGATTCTGGTAGGACTCTGGCACACATGGCTCAATTCATGCTAGACTGCATTGAACGTGACCCACGCATTGTGCGCATTTTGGACAACACCAATTACTGGGTTTATACCCTTCTGGATCCACGGTACAAACACAATGTTCCAAAACTGCTTGAAGAAAGAGTCAGACAGGTCAAAATGGAAGAATACCAGCAGGCCCTTGTGGAGACTTTAGAGAGGAGATTGACATCCTCCCCCTCCTCTAGCCAGTTGTACGCCGACAGACTGACTTCCGCAAACCCAGGACGACCAGGAGGGCAGCAAACAACGCAAGCCGCAACTAGTGCCCAAAAGGGAATGGTATCGGCAGTGTCCTTGGAGTGGGAAAATTTTCTGACACCCATGCAGCAGCAGCCCACTGAACAGCAAGCGTGCAGATCCACGTCCAACACCGATCGCCTGGAGAAGATGGTCAAGGACTACATGTCAGATGACGTAGCTGTGTCGAACAATCCATCTGCACCCTTCAACTATTGGGTATCGAAGCTAGACACCTGGCACGAACTGGCAATGTACGCAATAGAGGTGCTGGCTTGCCCGGCAGCCAGCGTTATGTCGGAACGCTGTTTCAGTGCTGCCGGAGGCATCGTCACAGATCGGCGTATCCACCTCTCCACAGAAAATGCAGACCGTCTGACTCAAATTAAAATGAATCAATCCTGGATTGGAAATGACTACGCAACACTCCAGGACCCCAACCAAGTAACATGACCAATGAACATCTGGGATGGCGTAGCGTTTCCGGTCCCTGTTTATTGAACCTCTCATCTGTATTACATTTATGTCTACATGGCGGCAAAAAGCATTGCTGCTATATCCGCACGCTTTTTGTCCTCATGCAAGGCCTGGGTGGTTGTGTCTCACAAAGCGTGGCCTTCTCCTCCTGCGCCTCCTCCTGTTCCATCACGTCTGCTGCTGCTGGGTTAGCGTTGCCGCGTGGTCCCTGTTTATTGAACCACTTATCTTTATTACATTTATGACTGCATGGCGGTACAAAGCATGCTATCCGCACGCTTCTTGTCCTCATGCAAGGCCTGGGTTGTTGTGTCTCACAAAGCGTGGCCTTCTCCTCCTGCGCCCCCTCCTGTTCCATCACGTCTGCTGCTGCTGGGTTAGCGTTGCCGCGTGGTCCCTGTTTATTGAACCACTTATCTTTATTACATTTATGACTGCATGGCGGTACAAAGCATGCTATCCACACGCTTCTTGTCCTCATGCAAGGCCTGGGTTGTTGTGTCTCACAAAGCGTGGCCTTCTCCTCCTGCGCCTCCTCCTGTTCCATCACGTCTGCTGCTGCTGGGTTAGCGTTGCCGCGTGGTCCCTGTTTATTGAACCACTTATCTTTATTACATTTATGACTGCATGGCGGTACAAAGCATGCTATCCGCACGCTTCTTGTCCTCATGCAAGGCCTGGGTTGTTGTGTCTCACAAAGCGTGGCCTTCTCCTCCTGCGCCTCCTCCTGTTCCATCACGTCTGCTGCTGCTGGTGCTGGGTTAGCGTTACCGGTCCCTTTTCGTGGAACCTCTTCTCTGTATTACATTTATGACTGCATGGCGAAAAAAAGCATGTTACCTGTGCAAAGAAACATGACATTTTCCACATTTAAAAGACAGTTTTTCCTTTGAAACTTTACAATCAATTTTCTCAAAAACTATAAGCTCTTTTTCAAATATTTTTTTTCCTCTTGTACCCACTCCCAAGGTGCACATACCCTGCTAATTTGGGGTATGTAGCATGTAAGGAAGCTTTACAAAGCATGAAAGTTCGGGTCCCCATTGACTTCCATTATGTTCGGAGTTCGGCGCGAACACCCGAACATCGCGGCGATGTTCGGCGAACGTTCGCGAACCCGAACATCTAGGTGTTCGCCCAACACTAATCAAATCTAACCCAAAAAAGTTTTACAACTACATCAACTCTAAAAAAAGAAAGGTTGACTGTATAGGACTCCTAAAGGATGAGGGTGGGAACTCAATGGTGGATGACCAAGGTAAGGCAGAGTTATTAAATGCTTTCTTTGCTTCTGTCTTCACAAAGGAAACAGCACTGTTGCAAATTACAGAGGCAGAAGAGTCTCAATCTTCTAACTGTAATATTAAATACTTAACGCAGGAAGAAGTGAAGGCAAGACTAAATAAATTAAAAATAGACAAGGCACCTGGCCCGGATGGCATGCATCCTCGGGTCCTAAGGGAATTAAGTTCAGTTATACTGTAGCTAAACCCTTTTATCTTATCTTTTGTGACTCTCTTGCAACTGGCAGAGTCCCAGTGGATTGGCGTACAGCCCACGTTTTCCCATTATTTAAGAAGGGCAAAAAATCAGATCCAGGAAATTATATACCTGTAAGCTTAACATCAGTTGTATGCAAACTATTTGAGGGGTTACTAAGAGATACTATACATGACTTCATAGTAGAAAATAATCTTATTTCTCAGCATCAACATGGGTTTACTAAAGACAGGTCCTGTTTGACTAACATGCTCAGCTTTTATGAGGTAGTGAATGCTAATATGGATATTGGGAATGCTGTAGATGTGATATACTTGGACTTTGCAAAGGCCTTCGACACTGTTCCCCACAGAAGTCTGGTGCAAAAGTTGAGGATGCAAGGACTGGGGAAGAGTTTGTGTGCATGGATAGGGAACTGGCTAATGGACAGAAAACAAAGAGTTGTGGTCAATGGATCGTACTAAAAATGGGAGACTGTTAGCAGTGGGGTCCCACAGGGGTCTATACTGGGTCCAGTGCTCTTCAATTTATTTATTAATGACCTAGTAGATGCAGTAGTGAGCAATGTTGCTATTTTTCAGATGATACAAAATTGTGCAGAATCATCAACTCTCAGGAAGATAGTGTCATATTGCAACAGGATCTGGATAGGATGGCTATATGGGCACATACATGGCAGATGAAGTTCAATGTTGACAAATGTAAAGTCATGCATTTTGGTCGTACCAATGGTCTAGCACCATACAAAATAAATGGGATACAGTTGGGGACATCAAACTTGGAGAAGGACTTAGGAGTACTCATCGACAACAAGTTAAATAATCGTACTTCATGCCAAGCCGCTGCAGCTAAAGCTAACAAAATTTTGGGATGCATTAAAAGGGAAATAGAAACTCGAGATGCTAGCATAATATTGCCCCTGTTTAACTCTCTAGTAAGGCCACATCTGGAATATGGAATTCAGTTCTGGGCACCACATTACAAAAAAGATATTGCAGTTTTAGAGCAGGTGCAGAGACGAGCTACAAAATCGATACGTGGGATGGAAGGTCTCGCTTACCAAGAAAGGTTAGATAAACTGGGTTTATTTAGTCTATAGAAAAGACGCCTTAGAGGAGATCTAATTAACATGTATAAATACATCAGAGGGCAATATAATAGCTTGGCGGATGAGCTTTTTGTCCCTAGGACTTCTCAAAGGACTAGAGGACATGATCTGCGCATGGAGGAAAAACGTTTTAGCCATTTATTTAGGAAAGGGTTCTTTACAGTAACAGTGATTAAGATGTGGAATGCATTGCCACAGGAAGTCGTTATGGCAAACTCTATACCTGCATTTAAATGGGGCTTAGATGCTTTCCTTGCATTGAAAGACATCCATGGATATAATTACTAGGTTATGCCTAATGATGTTGACCCAGGGATTTTATCTGATTGCCATCTGGAGTCGGGAAGGAATTTTTCCCTTTTGGGGCTAATTGGACCATGCCTTGTGGGGGTTTTTTCGCCTTCCTCTGGATCAACAGGGATATGTGAGGGAGCAGGCTGGAGTTGTACTTTGTACTGGTTGAACTCGATGGACGTATGTCTTTTTTCAACCAAAATAACTATGTAACTAAGAATGTACTGAAGCCAAGTGAACACCCGATGAGCAAGTGTCTCAGACTGTACTGCAGCCTAGGAGAAATAATAATAATGCAATAACAGATCACCTAAGGAGCAGGCGATTAAGGCTGTACTGCAGCCTAGCAGATCTGCTTCACCAGAGGAGCTGGTGGAGCTCACGCCTCACCAGTGGCGAGGGTCCACCAGTGAGTAGAATGGTCAGGCAGGCAAGGTACGGCAACAGAGAGGTAAGTATCGGTACAGAATCGTGAGGCAGGAGAGTAAACGGTAATCAGGCAGAGGTTCAGCAACAGGAAGGTACGTATCGATACAGAATCGTGAGACAAGAGAGTAATCGGTATTCAGGCAGGGGTTCAGCAACTAGAAGGCAGATAGGCAAAAGTACAGGATCAGAAAACAGGATCAGAGTCAGAGTAATAGCTAAGAGTCATACACAGGAGATCAATATAATAAGCAATATCCTAGTCTAGGTGTGAAGTTCTTGGCATCAACACCTTGGAACTAGTCTAATAAATAAACAGTAACAAAGTAGCAATATCCTAGACTAGGTGTGAAATCCTTAGCATCAACACCTGGGATCTAGTCTAAGGTCTGAGCGCTAACACGCAAGTATTCACGACAACAGACAGCATGTGAATGAAGCCCGGAGGCTTAAGAAGCAGAGGAGACCTCACTGGCACGCCCCCCTCCATCAGCCAATCCTGGGCGCCGTGGGACTCCTCTGACGTCAGCTGTCCAGCAGGTCAGCTGACGGGCTTCCTTCCCGCATAAAGGTCCCGTCTGTGTGCGCGCCCGCGCGAGACGGCGACCGCCTGCACAATTGAACGTTCCGTCCTCGGCGTCCTAGACGCCGGACGGACGGATGGCCGCATGGAGGCAGCTGCGGCGGCGGTGCTGTTTGCCGCAGCTGCCTCGTATATTACAATATGTTATGTTATTAGAGCAAGTATTTATCTACTTATATATGTGGGTTTTTTTCTGAGATAGTATGGCTGACAGCTCCTCTTTAAAGGGGCACTATGATGGAAAATTGTAAAATTTAAAATATGTGCAAACAAACAAATAAGAAGTACGTTTTTTCCAGAGTAAAATGAGCCATACATTACTTTTCTCCTATGTTGCTGTCACTTACAGTAGGTAGTAGAAATCTAAAAGAAGCGACAGGTTTTGGACTAGCCCATCTCTTCATGGGGGATTCTCAGGGATTTATTTATTTTAAAAAGCGCTTAGTGAATGGCAGTTGCTCTGTCCAACTGCCAAAAAACTGTGTAGCAAGCAGGGAAGCTGGCCAGCATCATTGTTTAAATCATTTTTAGGCAATATCTTTATAAAGAATAAAAGCCTTGCTGAGTGGCTACTGATGATCGGGGAAGTAGATCAAAGGGAACCCCCAATACCTGAATCTGTTTGGGTGGACAAAGTGAAGTGGAGAGCGCGGATAATACTCTCGAGTGCTTTTAGCTGGTCTGAATTTGGTCAGCTAGCTTATCTGGTGAGTGTTTAGATTGCATGGTGGTGACGGCATAAGAACTTCACTTGGTGCGTGTGCTGTGCACATAAACACTAAACACTGACTGAGGGAATAACCAATATTAATGACAATACTACACCATATGCTAATGTTTTTTGTGTTTTTGAGCTGAAAAGATGCGTGGTTAAAACATTACAAAAGGGAATCTTTAAAAGACATTCATAAGAGACATTTGTGAACTGACTCATATTTCTGGATCTACAGGTGGTCTAAAACCGGGAGAGCCTACACAACATAAACTATATTGTTGCAAAAGTACATTGATGTTACACACTGCACTACAACAGATGGAATCACTCCCAAAGAGCAAAATTCAGAAGAGTGTGATGTACACCTACTGTACAATGCATGAAAATGCAACACAACATGAATTTGGTGACTAAGATCCCAGAAAGCTTGCATTATTTAACTTTATCAGTTAGCCATTAACCACTTGAGGACCGTGGGCTTTACCCCCCCCCCCCCCCCCCTCTTAAGGACCAGGCACTTTTTTTCCATTCAGACCACTGCAGCTTTCACGGTTTATTGCTCGCTCATACAACCTACCACCTAAACTAATTTTGGCTCCTTTTCTTGTCACTAATAAAGCTTTCTTTTGGTGCTATTTGATTGCTGCTGCGATTTTTACTTTTTATTATATTCATCAAAAAAGACATGAATTTTGTCCCCAAAAAATTTTTTTATTAAAAAAAACCCATTCAGCCTATATTTATTGGTTTGGGTAAAAGTGATAGCGTTTACAAACTATGGTGCAAAAAGTGAATTTTCCCATTTTCCAGCATCTCTGACTTTTCTGACCACCTGTCATGTTTCATGAGGGGCTAGAATTCCAGGATAGTATAAATACCTCCCAAATGACCCCATTTTGGAAAGAAGACATCCCAAAGTATTCAGTGAGAGGCATAGTGAGTTCATAGAAGATATTATTTTTTGTCACAAGTAAGCGGAAAATGACACTTTGTGAAAAAAAAATAAAAATAAAGTTTCCATTTCTTTTAACTTGCAACAAAAAAAAAATGAAATCTGCCACAGACTCACCATGCCCCTCTCTGAATACCTTGAAGTGTCTACTTTCCAAAATGGGGTCATTTGTGGGGTGTGTTTACTGTCCTGACATTTTGGGGGTGCTAAATTGTAAGCACCCCTGTAAAGCCTAAAGGTGCTCATTGGACCCATGCTGGGTGGGAGAAATATCTCTGTAAATGACAATTATTTGATTTTTTTTTACACACAATTGTCCATTTACAGAGATATTTCTCCCACTCAGCATGGGTATGTGTAAAAATACACCCCAAAACACATTATACTACTTCTCCTGAGTACGGCGATACCACATGTGTGGCACTTTTTTGCAGCCTAACTGCGCTAAGGGGCCCAAAGTCCAATGAGTACCTTAAGGATTTCACAGGTCATTTTTGTTTCAAGACTACTCCTCATGGTTTAGGGCCCCTAAAATGCCAGGGCAGTAAAGGAACCGCACTAATGACCCCATTTTAGAAAGAAGACACCCCAAGGTATTCCGTTAGGAGTATGGTGAGTTCATACAAGTTTTTATCTTTTTGTCACAAGTTAGCGGAAATTGATTTTAATTGTTTTTTTTTCACAAAGTGTCATTGTCCGCTAACTTGTGACAAAAAATAAACTCTATGAACTCACCATACTCCTAACGGAATACCTTGGGGTGTCTTCTTTCTAGAATGGGGTCATTTGTGGGGTTCCTATACTGCCCTGGCAAACCAAATGTCTCAAAATGACTGTTCAGGGGTATAAGCATCTGCAAATTTTGATGACAGGTGGTCTATGAGGGGCCGAATTTTGTGGAACCGGTCATAAGCAGGGTGGCCTTTTAGATGACAGGTTGTATTGGGCCTGATCTGATGGATAGGAGTGCTAAGGGGGTGACAGGAGGTGATTGATGGGTGTCTCAGGGGGTGGTTAGAGGGGAAAATAGATGCAATCAATGCACTGGGCAGGTGATCGGAAGGGGGTCTGAGGGGGATCTGAGGATTTGGCCGAGTGATCAGGAGCCCACACGGGGCAAATTAGGGCCTGATCTGATGGGTAGGTGTGCTAGGGGGTGACAGGAGGGGATTGATGGGTGTCTCAAGGTGTGATTAAAGGGGGGAATAGATGCAAGCAATGCACTGGCGAGGTGATCAGGGCTGGGGTCTGAGGGCGTTCTGAGGGTGTGGGCAGGTGATTGAGTGCCCTAGGGGCAGATAGGGGGTCTAATCTGATGGGTAGCAGTGACAGGGGGTGATTGATGGGAAATTAGTGGGTGTTTAGGGTAGATAACAGATGTAAACAATGCACTTGGGAGGTGATCGGACGTCGGATCTGCGGGCGATCTATTGGCGTGGGTGGGTGATCAGATTGCCCGCAAGGGGCAGGTTAGGGGCTGATTGATGGGTGGCAGTGACAGGGGGTGATTGATGGGTGGCAGTGACAGGGGGTGATTGATGGGTGATTGATAGGTGATTGACAGGTGATCAGTGGGTTATTACAGGGAAGAACAGATGTAAATATTGCACTGGCGAATTGGTAAGGGGGGGGTCTGAGGGCAATTTGAGCGTGTGGGCGGGTGATTGGGTGCCCGCAAGGGGCAGATTAGGGTCTGATCTGATGGGTAACAGTGACAGGTGGTGATAGGGAGTGATTGATGGGTGATTGATGGGTAATTAGTGGGTGTTTAGGGTAGAGAACAGATGTAAACACTGCACTTCGGAGGTGATCGGACGTCGGATCTGCAGGCGATCTATTGGTGTGGGTGGGTGATCAGATTGCCCGCAAGGGGCAGGTTAGGGGCTGATTGATGGGTGGCAGTGACAGGGGGTTATTGATGGGTGATTGACAGGTGATTGACAGGTGATTGACAGGTGATCAGGGGGATAGATGCATACAGTACACAGGGGGGGGGGGGTCTGGGGAGAATCTGAGGGGTGGGGGGTGATCAGGAGGGAGCATGGGGCAGTTTAGGGAATAAAAAGAAAATAGCGTTGACAGATAGTGACAGGGAGTGATTGATGGGTGATTAGGGGAATGATTGGGTGCAAACAGTGGTCTGGGGGGTGGGCAGGGGGGGGGGTCTGAGGGGTGCTGTGGGCGATCAGGGGGCAGGGGGGGGGGGAATCAGTGTGCTTGGGTGCAGACTAGGGTGGCTGCAGCCTGCCCTGGTGGTCCCTCAGACACTGGGACCACCAGGGCAGGAGGCAGCCTGTATAATACACTTTGTATACATTACAAAGTGTATTATACACTTTGTATGCGGCGGTCCGGGCTAGTAACCCGAACAGCCGGCGGGTTACAGCGCGAGGTGGGTAGAGCCAGTCCCCGGCGGCCGATCGCGTCACGAATGACACGATCGCGCCGCCCATGCCCGTACAAGGACCGCCGCCATTTGTACATACGGCGGTCCTTGCGGAGTCCACTTCCCGGCCGCCAATTGTATATATGGCGGTCGGGAAGTGGTTAAAAGGTATTTCTTTTACAAGACTTTGTTTTTTTCTACCTACGTGACAAAGCCCTAAAACTATAGGTGACTCACAGCATATTTCTCCTTAGTGGTATATTTCCCTACGTGACCTTACTGCCTACGCAAACATTCTCTCGGGGCGGCTAGTATAATGTACATTAAAGCTTGTTTAAATAAGTAATGGTAAACATATTATACACATTTAAACACATCTAAGAAAATGTACTAACCCTATTAAACAGTTCAGTTACTTATTTATATTTATATAATTTCTGACTTGCTCAAAATGAACTCGGTGAAAGCGGGATAAAACACTGATTTTAAAATCATTGAAAAAAATCAATTCAGCACTAGAAATCGTTCCACCGCCAATAAATTATATTTGCGTTTTTCCTCCATTCGCAATTTTGGTGCGATTGCAATATGATTGGGGTTTATGTGATTTTGATGCAATTGTGATTTTTATGAAGCGTTTGGGAGCAATTGCCTTTTTCATGCAGAAGTGAGCCCAAGATGGCTGCTCACTCACGGGGATTATAAAGAAAAGTACTAACCATGGTGCCAGGCTACGGACAGAGGAAAAGGTGTTACAGGAACAGTACATTTATTGTGAGGGAATTCATCATGTTTAAAGTTTCATCCTGCGTTAAATTCTTTATCAATAAAGTTTAGGCCAATTAGATTTTTTGCACTTTTGCTCCAATATTTTTAATACAAAAACTGACACAAGCAGAAATGAGTGTGTGAACTCTAAAGGTGGCCACACACCATACTATTTTATTTTTTATTTATTTATTTTTTTTCCTTTATCCTATTCGATCATTTCAATCCAATTTTGGATTGGTTGGAATATTTGAGGAAAATTGTTTGATTTTACACACTTGTGTTTGAGCAGTTTCAGGTAAGCCTCGAAACAAGTTGGTTAGATTGAAAGATTAAGATCCAATACGTAATGTACGTTCGGAAGAAATGTTTTGTGAGATAACGTATTTGTTTAAGCAATTTTCAGGTAGATACAGATCTAATACTTTACTAGACCTCATACCATACCCACACTACAAACTCAGTACTGTATTAACCTTTTAGCAGCCACTTAAAGTAAAACTGTAAGTGGCTGCAGGGCTGATTGTTTAATGCTGCTGGGGAAGTGTGCCTTTCCCAGACTAGCAGGCTACGTGGGCCACGCAGACTGGTGCAGGGAGCTTTTATAGTTACCTGTTCCAGACAATAGACTGTCTTCCTCTCTTCATCCACCTGTGGCGCTGCACTCCCGGCATCCTCTTCTGACTTCCGGTCATGTTATTTCCTGTGTTTGGGGTTCAGAAGATAGTGTCAGCGGTGTAGCGCTACCCAGTGTTGGTGATGGAAGAGATACCAGGTTGTGCTGCACTGCTGACACTATCTTCTGAGCACCGATCACATGTTAGTACATGTGATTGGAAGTTAGAAGAGGATGTCCGGAGTGAAGCGCCACGGGGGATGAAGAGGAGAAGCCAGCCCAGCGTCCAGAACAGGTAACTAAAAACACATCCTGCGCCGCTCAGCATGACCTCAATAAGTTCTACCGGGTGAGGTTAAAATGAGTGCGCATCTTCAAACAAAATATTTAGTTTGAAGTAACTACTGGGTTAAAGCAAACCCGAGACAATCTTAAAATAAAAAGTTACTTACCAAAAAAGAGGGATCCTCCTCAAGACCACCACTGCTGTCCTGACCCTCTGGAAGTTCACAGCTGAGCTCCTCTCCGTGCAGCCGTACCGCACCAGTACGGCGAGTGTCAGAGTATCAGTCAAATCTTGTCACCGACAACACAGTGCAAGCAAGGCACTGAGACAGCAGACACCTCACTGGCAAAAATGACACTCTCTGTAGGGCAACAGGGAAGTCACACCTTGGCTATTTTGATCCTCTGTGGAAGGGCTTAAAGTCTTGACTTTCAGAAGTAAACTCTGCATTGCCATGTAGTGCTGTTTAATGTATTATCAGTGAATTAAGGTGCTCTATAAGGTCCTGATACTAATCTAAAAGCAAACAACAATAACATGTAGGAATAGGACAGCACTAGAGCAGTGTTTCTCAACACGTGGTTCGCGTACCTCAGGTGGTACGCAAGACCACAGCAGGGGGTACGCAGCCAGGAGGTGACGCAGTGCAAAACGGGGGAGCATGCCCACACATAGCAGTGGGGAGAGGGGTCCACTCCCCTCCTCCCTCACCATCAGCGCTTCCCCCTCCGACACTCATTAATAGCAGCAGCGGCCGGCATGGTAAAAGGAACGCACACTTACTTATGCGTTCCACGCTGGAGGACCTTCTCTGTCAGCGATGACGCTACTTCCTGTTTATCAGGAAGTAGCGTCAGGCTCATAGAAGATCGGACCTCCAGCGTGGAACGCATAAGTAAGTGTGCGTTCCCTTTACCATGCCGCCGCTGCTGCTGCTATTAATGAGTGTCGGAGGGGGAAGCGCCGATTGGGGAGCCCAAGGTGAGGGAGGGGGGGTGGACCCCCCTCCCGCCGCTATATGTGGGCATGCTCCCCCGTTTTGCGCTACGTCCCCCTCCTGGCTATACTGTGGGCACCCATGCCTGGCTATACTGGGGGCACCTATACCTAGCTATACTGGGGGCACCTATACCTAGCTATACTGGGGGCACCTATGCCAGGCTATACTGAGGGCACCCATGCATGACTATACTGGGGGCACCTATACCTAGCTATATTGGGGGCACCTATACCTAGCTATATTGGGGGCACACATGCCTTGCTATACTGGGGGCACCCATGCCTGGCTATACTGGAGGCACCCATGCCTAGCTATACCGAGGACACTTATACCTAGATATACTGTGGGCACCCATGCCTGGCTATACTGGGGGTACCTATACCTAGCTATACTCAGGGCACCTTTTCTGGGGGCAGGCACCTATACCTGGCTATCTATACTGGGGGCACCTATACCTGCGGTGCGGGATGGATATATATATATATATATATATATATATATATATATATATATATATATATATATATATATATACAGGGAGTGCAGAATTATTAGGCAAGTTGTATTTTTGAGGAATAATTTTATTATTGAACAACAACCATGTTCTCAATGAACCCAAAAAACTCATTAATATCAAAGCTGAATATTTTTGAAAGTAGTTTTTAGTTTGTTTTTAGTTTTAGCTATTTTAGGAGGATATCTGTGTGTGCAGGTGACTATTACTGTGCATAATTATTAGGCAACTTAACAAAAAACAAATATATACCCATTTCAATTATTTATTTTTACCAGTGAAACCAATATAACATCTCAACATTCACAAATATACATTTCTGACATTCAAAAACAAAACAAAAACAAATCAGTGACCAATATAGCCACCTTTCTTTGCAAGGACACTCAAAAGCCTGCCATCCATGGATTGTGTCAGTATTTTGATCTGTTCACCATCAACATTGCGTGCAGCAGCAACCACAGCCTCCCAGACACTGTTCAGAGAGGTGTACTGTTTTCCCTGCTTGTAAATCTCACATTTTATGATGGACCACAGGTTCTCAATGGGTTTCAGATCTGGTGAACAAGGAGGCCATGTCATTAGTTTTTCTTCTTTTATACCCTTTCTTGCCAACCACGCTGTGGAGTACTTGGACGCGTGTGATGGAGCATTGTCCTGCATGAGAATCATGTTTTTCTTGAAGGATGCAGACTTCTTCCTGTACCACTGCTTGAAGAAGGTGTCTTCCAGAAACTGGCAGTAGGACTGGGAGTTGAGCTTGACTCCATCCTCAACCCGAAAAGGCCCCACAAGCTCATCTTTGATGATACCAGCCCAAACTAGTACTCCACCTCCACCTTGCTGGTGTCTGAGTCGGACTGGAGCTCTCTGCCCTTTACCAATCCAGCCACGGGCCCATCCATCTGGCCCATCAAAACTCACTCTCATTTCATCAGTCCATAAAACCTTAGAAAAATCAGTCTTGAGATATTTCTTGGCCCAGTCTTGACGTTTCAGCTTGTGTGTCTTGTTCAGTGGTGGTCGTCTTTCAGCCTTTCTTACCTTGGCCATGTCTCTGAGTATTGCACACCTTCTGCTTTTGGGCACTCCAGTGATGTTGCAGCTCTGAAATATGGCCAAACTGGTGGCAAGTGGCATCTTGGCAGCTGCACGCTTGACTTTTCTCCGTTCATGGGCAGTTATTTTGCGCCTTGGTTTTTCCACACGCTTCTTGCGACCCTGTTGACCATTTTGAATGAAACGCTTGATTGTTCGATGATCACGCTTCAGAAGTTTTGCAATTTTAAGAGTGCTGCATCCCTCTGCAAGATATCTTACTATTTTTTACTTTTCTGAGCCTGTCAAGTCCTTCTTTTGACCCAATTTGCCAAAGGAAAGGAAGTTGCCTAATAATTATGCACACCTGATATAGGGTGTTGATGTCATTAGACCACACCCCTTCTCATTACAGAGATGCACATCACCTAATATGCTTAATTGGTAGTAGGCTTTCGAGCCTATACAGCTTGGAGTAAGACAACATGCATAAAGAGGATGATGTGGTCAAAATACTCATTTCGCAAAAGGTGGATCAGCGCAACACCAGGCCGCCTCCGAATGGCCTCCATCAGAGATGCGCTGAGCCCCCCAAGGAAGTACAAACGCACCTTGAACCCAAACAGAAGCTCTGCATATACACCAAAAGCATGGCTGTTAAGTGGGAGCAGCTGACCAAAAACGAATTACATTAGTACATAGCAAGGAAATGAGCAGCGCTACTTAAAAACAGACTAGTGCCTACCTGCAAAAGAGTGCAAGCCCCACGTGCAAGATTTTTTTTGATTAGCCGCACCCAGGCTATGCATATACATAGGTTAGGATTTAGTTAGTGTTAGGCCCTCCCATGGAGGATTGACTTCTTCGCAGTGGGAGGGACGAGTACTTAATAGGTTGCATGCAAGCTGTTAATGGAAACCAACATCCTCCTCTAGTGGTAGACAGGTCATGTGTATGCCCGGTGTGTATTCGACCCCACAAGTGGGGCTTGCACTCTTTTGCAGGTAGGCACTAGTCTGTTTTTAAGTAGCGCTGCTCATTTCCTTGCAAAATACTCATTTGCCTAATAATTCTGCACTCCCTGTATGTATATATACATACACGTGGGGGGGGGGGGGGGGGGGGTACTTGGCTGAAACTGAATTGTGATAGGGGGTACTTGGGTCGAAAAAGTTGAGAAACACTGCACTAGAGGATGTCATAGAAGACATGATGCCATACATAGCAGATATGATGGATATTTTCATTATTACTGCTGCTAATGTTATATATCAGACATGATGGCTTTACTAGTTACATGAATTATTCCACTGTTTTGTTCTGAAAAAAAAAAAAAGCTGTGTATCGCATTCTGGACAAAGCTGTATTAATACATTGCATGTATATAGTGTTCATTTTTTACTGTACACTGCTGGCTTAGTAAGTTTCTATGTACAGATGAAACTCGAAAAATTTGAATATCATGCAAAAGTCCATTTCTTTCAGTAATTCAACTTAAAAGGTGAAAATAATATAGGAAATAGACTCATTACATGTAAAGCAAGATATTTCAAGCCATTGTTTGTTATAATCTTGATGATTGTGGTTTACAGCTTATGACAGTGTTTCTCAATCCTGTCCTCATGACTCCGCAACGGTGCATGTTTTGCAGGACACCTCACCTATGTCCAGGTGGGGTAATTACTTTCTCAGCTACATGGAATCCACCTATCTGAGACACTAGTTACCCCACCTGTGCATAAGTAAGGTTGCCTGCAAAGCATGCACTGTTGGGGAGTCACAAGGACAGATTTGAGAAACACTGGCTTATGAAAACCCCAAAATAAAATTCCAGACCATTAGACTATTGTAAAAATGTTCAGTAGTCTAGGCTTAAAGTGTCAAACTCTAATCAGCTAATTAATTAAAAACACCTGCAAAGGCCTCCTATTTCATATATTAGTTTCACCTTTTAAGTTAAATTACTGAAATAAATTAAATTTTGCACGATATTCTATTCTTTCGAGTTTCACCTATATTTCCAGTGTTTTTTCTTTTCATTTACACTTTTAATCCACAAATCTACATCTTTTCCCTTAAAGGAGAACTGTAGTGAGAGGGATATGGAGGCTGCCATATTTATTTCCTTTTAAGCAATACCAGTTGCCTGGCAGCCCTGATGGTCTATTTGCCTAAAGAAGTGTCTGAATCACACCAGAAACCAGCATGCAGCTAATCTTGTCATATCTGTCTAAATTTGTCAGAAACACCTGATCTGCTGCATGCTTGTTCAGGGCCTATGGCTGAAAGTATTAGAGGCAGAGGATTAGCTGAATAGCCAGGCAACTGGTATTGCTTAAAAGGAAATAAATATGGCAGCCTCCATATACCTCTCACTTCAGTTCTCCTTTAAAGAGAACCAGAGACGAAGCACCCTCATGTATTTTACTACATTTATCAGTGGGAACATGACAGTAAACACCTACTTTTAGTTTCATTCTTATCTGCTTAATTAGTCTATTAGCAGCTGTGATAAGAATCCCCGACTGGCTCAGTCTAGGTTTGACCTGGAATCATTATAGCTGAGTCACTCTTCTGTGGAGTCTTTTCAAGCCCAAGCCTGCCACCTCCTGGCTCAGATTTCCTGCTTTGCATACTGAGAGCTGTGATGACATGGGAGGGGCTGCTCCTGCTGAGAGAGAATCTCTGAAACAGACAAGTGTGGCTGTGCAATATGATCTGTGTGTTCTGTGTGCACTCAGCATAGATAATGATGATGACTGCAGTTTCATTCCTATGAGAGACACTTCCTACAGGCAGCTGCACATCATACCAAAATTAAAGCACACAGATGAAAGGCTGCAGCAGTCTAGTCTCATATAGCCTAGAAAGCACATCCAGAACACCTCATAACCCGGAAGCAGAAGGGATATGAGCCGGCGGCCATATTTGATTTTTCCTGGAGCAATAATGGATAAAAAACACTAAAAAAGGCACACCAGAGCGGCAAAATTGTCAGGTAGAGCATTTATTCTTTACAAGCTATCGACTGATATGTTTATTTTGTGTGAAACGTTCATCTCTGGTTCCCTTTAAGAAAATGTGTAATACTGTGGCATGAGGATCAGTGATGCATGCTTGTGGTCCTGTAATGCATACACAAGGCATGTTGTAAGGATACAGTAAGGCTGGATCAAAACAAAAAATACTGCACCACAGAATTGTAGGTCACAAACATTTAACCACTTGAGCTCCTCTGGGATGAGTATCTACACCACTACAGCTCACGGGGGCGTAGATACTCGTCTATTGCTGCCGCACATTCCCGCTCGCTCCCGCGCATGTTCTTGCTGCCGATTGTTACAGGGGAGACCAATTAATTGATCTAAGTCCCCGTGTCTATTATGGCCAGCATCAATGAGATACCTCTGGTCATTGTAATAACGAAAGTAGCACGCCCATGCATTAGCGTATTAATAGTATACTCAGGAATATAGTGAGGAAATCTTGTGGCCAAATAGTAAAATTAAACCTACGTACATTTTTTTTTAATAAAAAGACCTACACATACATTTAAAATGAATACCTTACCTCCCACATTCTCCCATAGTTACCCAAATAAAACTATTGCATAAAAAAATGACAGTTGAAAAAATACATAAATAGTTACCTTAGAGACTGAACTTTTTTAATATGTATGTCAAGAGGGTATATTACTGTTATTTTTTTAAATTATGGGCTTGTAATTAGTGATGGATGCAAAACTGAAAAAAATGCACCTTTTTTTCCAAATAAAATATTGTTGCCATACATTATACTAGAGATAAATTTTAAAAGTTGCAATAACCGGGACACATGGGAAAATAACATGTGTGTTTTTATGCACAGTAAAACCTTTTATTTTAAAACTATAATGGCCAAAAACTAAGAAATAATTATTTTTTTTAAATGTTTTCTTCTTTTTCCTGTTAAAATGCAGTTAGGATAAAATAATTCCCACCATAATGTACCAGCCAAAGAAAGCCTATTTGGTGGCAAAAAAAGAAAAAGATATAGATCATTTCGTTGTGATTAATATTGGCGAAAGAAAGGGAGGAGTGCTGAAAGGTGAAAATTGCTCTGGTGTTTAACCTGCTGGGCGGTCTGGACGAGCTCAGCTCGTCCAGTACCGCCGGAGCCTGCCGCTCAGGCCCTGCTGGGCCGATTTGGCTCAAATAAAAAGCAGCACACGCAGCCGGCACTTTGCCAGCCGCGTGTGCTGCCTGATCGCCGCCGCTCTGCGGCGATCCGCCGCGAGCAGCGGCGAAAGAGGGTCCCCCCAGCCGCCTGAGCCCAGCGTAGCCGGAACAAAAAGTTCCGGCCAGCGCTAAGGGCTGGATCGGAGGCGGCTGACGTCAGGACGTCGGCTGACGTCGATGACGTCACTCCGCTCGTCGCTATGGCGACGATGTAAGCAAAACAAGGAAGGCCGCTCATTGCGGCCTTCCTTGTTTATTCTGGGCGCCGGAGGCGATCGGAAGAACGCCTCCGGAGCGCCCTCTAGTGGGCTTTCATGCAGCCAACTTTCAGTTGGCTGCATGAAATAGTTTTTTTTTTATTAAAAAAAAACCCTCCCGCAGCCTGCCTGGCGATCTTAATAGAACGCCAGGCAGGTTAAGGGGGAAAACCCTTAAGGTGGCCATACACTGGTCGATTTGCCATCAGATTCGATCAACAGATAGATCCCTCTCTGATCGAATCTGATCAGAGAGGGATCGTATGGCTACCTTTACAGCAAACAGATTGTGAACCGATTTCAGCCTGAAACCGTTCACAATCTGTTGTGGTGGTACTGCTGCTGCTGCCCCCGCCCTCCCGCATACATTACCTGCTCCGCCGGCGCGACTGCAGTCTCCCGGTCACCGCTGCTCTGTCTGCGCTCTGGTCTCCAGGTCCGGCATGCCTCACTTCTTCTAGCCCGGCAGGAAGTTAAAACAGTAGAGGGCGCTCTACTGTTTAAACTTCCTGCCGGGCTAGAAGAAGTGAGGCATGCCGGACCTGGAGACCAGAGCGCAGACAGAGCAGCGGTGACCGGAGACTGGAGTCGCGCCGGCGGAGCAGGTAATGTATGCGGGCTCTATTGCGTCGGTCGTCGGGTACTCGAACGCCGCTAGCGATGCGCTCTTTACCCGCGGGCGATCGACGGTTATTTTCCGCACGGCACGATCGACGGGATCGGACGAAATGGATTCGGCGTGTAGCGTGAACGAATTGGCAGCAGATTCGATCCCAGTGATCGAATCTGCTGTCGAAACGGGCGCAAATCGAGCCAGTGTATGGCCAGCTTTAGAGGTGAAGTGGTTAAATTATAGCTGTTATTTTGTGCTACACAAACTCTGTTGTGACTACACCCTCTTTGTGCTGCCGCACAGTATGTACTTGATCCTCCATCATGTTGCTAAAGGTGTACTGGGGTCTTCAGGGATGCCAACATTGCTCCTTGTCCTTATACTATGTATATGGGGAGAAAGTGGCATCAACCAATGCATTTAAAGGTGCCATAAATGGCACAAACCCTAAATATGCCTGTTAGTTGTTTGTAATGAGCTACAAATATAATTAAAATCTGTAATAAATTACAAATGGCAAAAAAATGCATCATGTCAGATTTCTTAACGCGTGTACATCAAAACACACTACATGTGAACAATTTGTAGAAAGAGAACAGAGGCGCCAACAGGATAAAATAAACTAAAACATTTTTAAAATGCTTGGGAGGCAGTGGTGGACTTACCTCCTAGAAGCAGACACAATAACCGTCAATTTCAAAAAGACATAATTTATTGTATACTCCTAAAAAGTGCTGCAATGCGTTTCGCAGGTATAACCCGCTTCATTAGGTAATATAAACACAATTAGGATCCTATCAGAAGCTTCTAAAATATAACTTTTATTCCATTTCCCTAAAAAAAAATTCAAATAGTACTTTTATACAATAACATGGTTGGGTTACTCAATTGTTTTTCCACAGTAGATCTACTTTGTCTTAAAGATCTAGACTTTTGTGGATTCAACTCTGCACCATGGATGATTTTGCTGAATTACTTTCTAACATTAATAATTAAAACCCTCCACCAAAAACCGACATGTTTCAGCTCCAAAACAAGGAGCCGTCGTCAGGGCAAAAAATAGGGTGCTAGGTGCATAGTAGAAAGACAGCATTACAAATACATAGTAAGGAAAATAATAAACTGGAGAGATGTGCTCTCCATCAAGGTCAGCAATGAACTGGGGTGCTTTCAAGCACAGCCTTAAATACTCTTGGGATTGGGAGTGTCTTATTTCCTGTCACCTCCCCATTCAAAACACTCTGTCAGGGATTACATATATCTAGGATCCATCCTTCCTAAAATCATTACCCTCTCCGCTTTGTAAATAGTAAAACGCTGTCTTACTCATTATTTTCCCCTAGGAATAACAACAATAACAATAACAATAATATTTATATAGCGCTTTTCTCCCTGGGGACTCAAAGCGCTGTGACCCTGCATTATGCAGTCTCAAAGGCTAGGGAAAAGAGGTGAGTTTTTAGCCTTTTTTAAAAACTGTCCAGAGAGGGAGCCTCTCGTACTGATTGTGGAAGTGAGTTCCATAGAGTAGGGGCTGCGTAGGAAAAGGCCCGAGCACCAAATGTTAAGTGTATACTGGGAATAATCAGCTTCATCTTGTGGGCAGAGCGGAGGGTGCGTGGAGGGGCATAAATTTCCAATAGATCCGCTATGTATTTGGGTCCCATGTGGTGTAGAGCCTTGAATGTCAGCAGGCAGATCTTAAAATTGATTCTCCATTTTACTGGCAACCAGTGAAGAGTTTGCAGTACTGGGGTGATGTGTGAGCTGCGGGGGGCATTGGCTAGGAGTCTGGCTGCAGCATTCTGTACTAGCTGTAAGGGGCGCAGAATCTTTTCTGTAGATCCGATGAACAGGGTGTTGCAGTAGTCTAGGCGGGAGGATACAAATGCATGAACCAGGGCAGGTAGGTCTTCAGCTGGGATAAGGTGTTTGATTTTCTCTATATTTCTTAGATGGAAGAAGGAAGACTTGACGACAGCTGATATCTGCTGTTTGAGTTTTAGATTTGCATCCAGGATCACCCCAAGGTTTTGCACAGAGTCTTTATACTGTACAGTATCTCCCCCGGCCCCAATTGCTAGCTTGAGGTGGTGAGCGTTTTGAACTTTATCCATCATGTGTGGACCACCTACCACCAACACCTCTGTTTTGTCAGAGTTCAGCCTCAGCCAGCTGGTGTTCATCCAATTTTGTAAATCCACTAGACACGCAATTATGTATGCTGATGGGTCTTGGGTGCCAGGCTTGAAGGACAGATACAGTTGTGTGTCATCTGCATAACAATGGTATCCTAGGCCATAGTTCTGGATTATTTTGCCCAGTGGGAGCATGTAGACTGCAAAGAGTAATGGTGATAGTACAGAACCCTGTGGAACTCCATAGGGAAGTGGCACTGGATTGGAGTAGTGTGTGCCCAGACATACTTGCTGTGTCCTGCCAAGTAGGAAGGTCTGAAACCAGCTAAGAACAGTACCCCTTAGGCCACAGTAATTCTTCAGTCGCTGGATTAGTATTTCATGATCCACAGTATCAAATGCTGCAGACAAGTCAAGAAGAATCAAAATTGAGCAATCACCCTTGTCCCTTGCAGTAAGTAGATCATTCATTACTCGGACTAATGCCGTTTCAGTGCTGTGCCTTTTCCTGAATCCTGACTGAAAAGTATCAAAGATGTTGTTATCTGTAAGCCTGGCTTCCAGCTGGTTGGCGACTACTTTCTCGATAACTTTTGATAGGAATGGTAAGTTCGCCACAGTTCTGTAGTTGGTTACAGAATCAGGATCTAGTGATGGTTTCTTCAAGAGGGGTTTTATGATTGCTTTCTTTAGTTCTTCTGGGAAAAGTCCTTTGCAAGGAGCACTGAGTGATTTTGTGAACTGCTGGCCTGATCAGCTCTGGGCACTGCATTAAGGATCCAGTTGGGCCAGGATCCAGGTCGCAGGTAGTGGGGCAGAGACTTTGAATGAGAATTCCAAAATCATCTTCACTCAGAGTGTCAAAGACTTGCCATGGTGGTACGGTAGTAGGCAGATGCAAAGTCCAGTGGTCAATTGATGTTGGTGTAATGCTGGCACGGATGGTAGACACCTTGTTTGTGAAGAAGGCAGAGAATTCTTCACACCTTTCCCTGGAGAATGTGGTTGGGGCTTTTAGGCAGGAAGGATTGCAGAGTGATTCCACTGTGTGGAAGAGTTGACCAGCTCTGTTGTTGGCTGTAGATATTTTGTGCGAGATAAAGTCTGATTTTTTCCTGGTTATTGCTTGTTGGTATTGTCTGAGGTGTTGAATTAGGCTAGATTTGTGCTCCTCAGACCCTGATTTACGCCACTGTCTTTCAAGTCTGCGCCCTTTCTTTTTTAGATCCATGTTGGTTTTGTCAAACCAATTAGCTTTCTGCTTTTTGGTTGCTGATTTGGTGCGCCATGGGGCAAAACTGTCAAGTGTTTCATATATCGTGTTGTTGTACTGGGTTACTAGAGTGTTTGGGTCCATTTGACTGTGGAGCAGATTATTAAAATCCAGGTTAGCAGTTATCCTCTCCGGTGTTAATTTATTCAGGGGACGGATTTTGATTGTATCTTTAGGGAGCTGCTTGATAGGGTGATGTTCAATAGTAAACTGTATTATGTGATGGTCTGACCACACCACTGGGGTTACTGTTATGTTACTAATGTCCATTCCAAGGTGGAACAGTAAGTCTAGCGTATGCCCTCCTCTGTGGGTAGCAGATTTTACAACTTGTGTGAAGCCTAGTCCACCCATGAGATTTATTAGTTCATTTGCATTTTGTGATTGAGTGTTATCAGCCCAGACGTTGAAGTCACCAAGGATGATCCATCTCGGATAAGACAGAGTTAGCATTGCCAGAAGTTCTGAGAATTCCTGTAGGAATTAGTCAGCATCTCCAGGGGGACGATAAACCACTAAAATTTTGAAGCCTTTACCAGCTGAGATCTGGGCAACCAATACATTCAAAGGACTTTGTTGAGCCAACATTCAGGGCTCTGAGCTGCAGAGTTTTTTTGCCACAAATTGCTACACCCCCTCCTCTGCGGTCATTATGTACCTCTGATTGGTGGGCTAGCGGCACGTGACCTGACGTCACGCTGTCGCCTCCACCTATTATCCGATGCAACGTTCCGAGGAGAGTTGCCATAGCAACTCTTCCTCATATATCTCCGTAGAGCGGAAGGGGGGTGTCAGTGGTGCGCCTGCATCAGCACTACCATGACAACTTATTCATGGAGGGACGTTGAATAAGTTGTCATGGTAGCGCTGATGCAGGCGCACCACTGACACTCCCTCCGTTCAAATATATGGTTTGTGGAAATCATAATCACTCCTGTGAGCTATCCTCCATTAACTTTAATTAGCCTAGTGCTGTTGGAATCGATTTCAAAGCGTAGCTGAAACAGCTCCTGTGGGCCCCGGGCCGGAGGTTTCCCATTTATCTAAAAATCACTAAGCGGTCACAATGTTGGGGTCCACTGTTACCGCTCTGATTTCACTGTGAGATTAACCATAACTCCTGTTACAGGAATTTCTTATTCGTAGCAGAACATAAGCAAGCCTTTACTGTGATGCAGGTGGAACAGCAGGTCTTGTTATGCAAAGGCCACACCTGATGACTGAGCACTCAGTACTCAGGTGCTGATCACTGGTATGTCCTGTTAGCTGGGGAGTGGGAGTCTTTGTTGGCTCAGTCCAGAGAAGACAAGCTGCCTTTATACATAACAATAGAACGCAGGCAAGGTGTGGGAGTCACACACACCTATAGGACACCCTCTTTTTCTCTTAACTTAAGCAAACCAAGATTTCCCCCATTTCTTTTCCTTGTCTTGACAGATCACCAATCAGCCTGCATGTGACTCAACTTGATGTCGTCATGTGTCATGTGAAAGGGATTCTATTGTACATCGCACTGAGAGGTATGCTGCAGTTAAAGATTAAAATAAAATTCTAAATTGTGACTTATGGCATGACAGTCACCTGACATTATGGTTTTACAGTCACGAGTTCTGGAACTACAGTTTGATCTAAGTTATGAAAAAAACAGCACAGTATCAATTGTATTGTAGTGTGGTTACTTAGGAACCATTATAAGTATAACAAATATGAAGCTATGCTGTGCTGGTGACATGAACACACAAAGAACCCTCATGACTGATAGTGGCAGACTTATCAAAACAGGTGCAGAAAGAAAAACAGAGCAAAAGTTAAGCAGTTGCACTGAGCAGCGAATCAGGATTAAGTCCCATGGGGGTTGATCCTCTTCCCCCCTCCCTTCCCGTCCATATTGGACTCATCATCTTCCCCAGGGAGAGATTACAGGGCACCGTTGATTCCCGTTAATTTTGCATGCCATTAAGCGCCGCATTGCATGCTGGGAGGTGTAATCCATCTATGTGAGTACATCTCCCCACTGGGAGTTTCAAAATGCTGCAGCCGTGGTCTCTCCCTGGGCAAGATGTCCAATCTCGCAAGAACAGAAACCCCTTGGTGGGGGATGGGCAGAGGAATAGTCCCCCATAGGTATGTAGGTGCTTGGGTCCCTTTAACAGATTAACCATACCATAAGAACGTCTACGGCCAACAATCATTTGATAAAAAATCTGAAAGGGTAAACAGACTGTGTTTTAATTTGGGAAGTGTATGTTACATTGCCCCAACTGTCCCAGCAACTTCCCAGATTGTACTTTGAACACTAATTGCAGTTGATAAATTTGCACAAACACACCAGAGAGCTTTTTCTGTAGGATTATGTGACTTTAATTAGGGGAGAGATAATTTTCCTTTCTAAATAGCTATTTAAATTAACTTGATTACATAAACATATCCACACAATGACAGCTCCTACCACTGTTGTACTCTGAGAGGAGGACAGTGGGGGCAGGAGGATGACATTACTTTGGGACAAAAGCAAGTAGGGTAATTGTATGGGCAATGAAGAGGAGGGAGATAGGGAACTATTTAGATCTGGCTGGAGAGCCATGAAGCTCAAAGCTACTCGGATCCACTACTACAGCAAACATAAGCTAATAAACTGATTAGATAAAAATTTGAATCTGTAATCCTACTTCTGAATAGGACTTTCCTGGAATCTCAAGTCTTATTTCTTATTAAAAACTAAAAACATAAGTTTAAAGTTTTATTGTTTCAGGCAATTGATGACAGTTTTTTTCATGTTTTTACAGCTTCCTCTTTAAATGATTTTTATCTGTTCCCTGCACTCAGAAGTATTTATCTGCCATTGTAGTAGGATGTTGATTCTTGGGACTTGATTCACAAAGGGGTGCTAACCAAGTTAGCACGCCTAAAGACTTTGGGTGTGATAAGTAGGGTGCTAACTAGGTTAGCACTGTTTTGACAATCAGATCATGCGCAAAGACCTATGGGCAAGACTTTGCGTGCGCACAGAGCTGTGCGCGCGAAATGGCGCACCACAATGCAACGATAACGGCGCAACCGATGTGCCTATAAGGCCACACTATGCGACGTTAAGGTCGCACCGCGATGCGACCGTATAGGCGCATTGGGTGTGCCGTTATCATCGCATTGAGGTGCGACGTTCTGTGCGCACCGCGCTGTGCGCTCGTAAAGTCTTGCGTGCCGGACTTTGCGTGCGAGTTGATTTTATTACGCCTAAACTGAGAGTTTAGGCGTGAAGAGGGGCTTTTCACAAGCGTGCTAACAGTTAGCACTGCTTTGTGAATCAAGCCCATGGTAGTTATGGATACCTCCAAGAATCTGTACGATGATAGAGACCAGGAGCCCAATGGTGCAATATCGCTATTAGGTTGGAAATAGAATTAGAGAACAAATACACTCACAAAGGTGGGTTGTAATACTGCAACTAGCAGCAGAGCCTGTGGGAGATAACTGTCCAAGCTCTGTATTCCAGGACAGCCATGCAGGTCCTGGTAGGTCGCACTCCTTGAAATTTGCTTGAAACCAACTTAGTCTCAGAGAAACTAACACCTCTAGGTGGAGGTGTGGGACTATATAAGTACTCACTGATAGAGGTGCCCTAGGTATACACTGATATTACTGTCTAATTCAGGGGTGTCAAACTCAAGTACAAAGTGGGCCGAAATTATATACTGTTCGCGGGCCATGCTCACTGTCTTGTTGTGGCCACCTTCCTCCCTTATAAAGTTCTCATGTGTTTAATGGCTCCACTCTAACCCCTATACAGTTCCCTCGTGTCTAGTGCCCCCACCCTCCCCTATACAGTTCCCTGGTGTCTAGTACCCCCTTCCCCTATACAGTTCCTTGGTGTCTAGAGGCCTCTGCCTTTCTTTTCCCTGGTGTTTAGTGCTTCCCTCCTACCTCCCCCATATGGCTTCCTTAGTACTTGTGGGCTTCACCTCCAGTATAGCTTCTCTGATGACCTAGAGTGGGTGAACATAGTGCACAGTGGGGGAACCACTTGAGGGCCATATTCAATGGCTCAGAGGGCCAGATTTGGCCTGTGGGCCGGAGTTTGACATGTATGGTCTAATTAAAGGTAATAATAGGTAAGTGGTAACATGTCTTACCTCTCCAGAAGGACAACCAATATTATAGGAAAAAATCATTTAGTCAATCAAGCACATATAAACAACACATTTCACGGTTGCTGGCCTACTTCCTCAGGTCAATATAATGCTTTAACCTGTAGTGTAAATGAGCATGAGCTTGTTTAAGGTGCTCATGCTCGTTTACACTACAGGTTAAGTCTTCCTTGGGGAGATACTGATAATTGTCCTGTTCTGGAGTGTCCCGGCAAGCAGTGGCAAAGAATCCTCTACAGCATCCAAAGGCTTCACTCTTCTATGGTAAGGTTTGCCTCGGGTTCCCTTTATAGCCTGTTATTTTAGTTTCCCACTTTGAGCTGAAGGGTTTTGTGCAGGGGCGTAGCAATAGACCCTGCAAGTGATACATCGCAGCGGGGCCCAGAAGCAGCAGGGGGGCCCACGGGGGGGAGAAGTTTATTTTCCCTGTCCTGAGTGACTGACAACTAAGAGGATGGAGAGAAAACAACCTTCTGCACAATTGTTCTAATGACTGCATCTGCTTAGCCACTGATAAAGAATCATATAAAGTTTTGCAGACAAACAATTGTAGACAGTCCCTATTCAGTGTTCAGCAGGGTCTTGTGTACAGCGCTGCTGTACTCCTGCCCCCAACCTCTCCACGCCTCCCCAAGTGCTCTGCACTGTAGTGATGCTGGAGAAGTCTGCAGAGCCAGTTCTGCTCCATCAGAGGTGGACAGAGTGAGTGTAATAAGCTGAGGCTGGGAGCCCACGCGTTTTCTGTATGCGTTTTCTGCACACCATGTGTGTCTAAGTAACTTTTTCCACACTTTTGCTCACCTTTATGGTCAAATTAGCTTAGACCAATGGCCGGTGCCTGGACTCCTGCAGGCACACCACTCCTGCATACACATGTACAATTGGAAAGAACGGAGATGGCACACCAAGGGCTCAGCAAACAACTGTATTGAGTATACAGAGGCACAGACACGACATGTTTCGGGCGTAGCCCTTCCTCAATAAGCTGAGGCTGGGAGCCCACATGTCTGTTGGTTTTCTGTATGCGTTTTCTGCACACCATGTGTGTCTGTATGTGTGAAAACATGCACGTTTATCACAGAAGCTAATGTAACTGATAGAGAAAATGCCGGTAGTGCTTCACTGCTATCTGTCTTTATCTGCAAGGGGAAAACATATTCCAGTGTGCACTAGCCAATTGAGAATAACATTGGTTCTCAGTTTACCTGTGCAGAAAGCGTTTTTTTTGGGGGGGGGGCGGGGGAGATGCATTCAACGTTTGCCATGGGGGGGCCCAGTGATTTCTAGTTACACCCCTGGTTTTGTGTTATGTTTATTTGCCTTATTGATTTTGCCTACAATCTGGCTGGTATAATAGAATAGGTGATTAGGTGATCTCTCAAAATAAATTTAGAATTGCAGGAAAGTATAACTTCTTAAATGTACAATATTTCTTTCTGTATTAATCCTTTACTAAACAACCATGAATTTCATTTGCAGTTCTCAAAACAAAACACAAGATAGCAGAGTTTAGTTACAGATGACTGCAGAACATTAGTTAACATTTTCGAGATTCATTCTGATTAACTCTGTTTGATTTTTTTAAAGCAAGTTGTTGTGGTGTGCAGTCTATCCCACCCTAATTATAAAAGTGAGCAACAGCCTTATATGGTTAAAAGATACAACTCTTTTGTGGAAGAGGTGCCCTTTGATGAGGTTGAGCATCAACCCTGCTTCAGTCACACTGCTTGTTTGCAATGGAGTGATTCTTCCAGGCACACACACACAAACAAACAAAAAACCCTGTCCTTAGACCAGGGGTGTCAAACTCAGATACAAAGTGGGACGAAATTGAACACGGGGACCTAGCAGTGGGCCAACCTCAAAGTCTACTGGCCACCTCAAAGTTCCCTGGTGTCTAATTGCCCCGATCCAACTCCTATACAGTTCCTTGGTGTCTAGTGGTGGTCCTCCCTTCCTTATACGGTCCCCTGGTGTCTAGCGGTCATCACTTCCCTATACAGTTCTCTGATGTCTAGTGGCCCCCACCCGCCCCTATACAATTTCCTAGTGTTTAATGCTTTCACCCTTCCTCCCCCGTATGGCTTCCCTGGTGTTGTAGGGCTTCACCTCCAATATAGCTTCTCTGGTGGTCTTGAGTGGGCCAAACATAATGGAAAGTGGGGAAACCCCTTGAGGGCCAAATTGAATGGCTCTGAGGGCCAGATTTGGCCCGCGGGCCAGAGTTTGACATGTATGCCTTAGATTATGGTTGGTAAATTAGACGTTAACTATGGCAGGGATTAGATTGTGAGCTCCTCTGAGGATGAGTTAGTGACATGGTTCGGTGGGTTATTCCAGAACTCCCAGGAGACCAGAAAGAGACAAAAGGGAACAAAGAGAGACCAGGAGCCAATAGATCAAACTACAAAAAACACCTTTGTAGGTGAATGAGTGTTAGGTGTTATATTCACGTTTTCTTAATTTCTAGAAAAAATAATAAACCCAGCTTGGGGTATCCACCCGTGGTGGTCGCTCTCCAGGAATTTCAGCTCCTCGATGCTTGGAGGGGGTATACAAACAAACTCTCAGACAGGCAGAGGGGAAACTAAAATTACAACCTGCAATCTAAGGTTTAAAGTAAACCAGAGCTTAAGAAATAAGAAAAATCGATACTTACCCAGGGGCTTCCTCCAGCAGCATAAACACATTTGAGTCCCTCGCCGTCCTCCTGCGGTCTGCTACCATCAGCCCCGGTAACTGGCTCAGTCGCGTCCGGTCTGGGTCTTCTGCACATGTGTGGGAGCAGGCAGCGGGTAAGTATCAATTTTTCTTATTTCTTGAGCTCTGGTACACTTTAACAAATAATAACTGGTGGTAGGAGTTGCCCAGAAATATAACTCACTTTAAAAAAATTGGTAAAACTAAACTACCTTTCCTGAAGAATGAGCCAGTCGTAGATTGACTAAATAAAGAGGATCTTTATTACACACAGTAAACCCTATGCATTTCACAGATTAGTCCTGCTTCCTCAGGTCAAATGTAATCCGATTTATCCGTTAGCACTCGGCCCCAGCTGAGAGGAATCCACCAGACACTGACTCAGATGCGATTATCAAGGATTTATTTGTGACTTAACAGTGGTCACTGGTAACTTCTCTCAACCAGTAAAACTTCAACAATAAAATACACTTCCCTTGCATATCACAGGTCGAAAACACAATCTTCTCCTCTTCACAGCCGGTGCACCAGTAAAGAATGCAGAATAAAAAGGTTAAAGTGGACCCAAACCAAACATTTTTTTTTTTAACTCAGCAAGTCATGTTTATTGGAAAAGTTGGCAGTTGAAACACACAGGCATTCTCTGCTCGTAGGCAGGGTAGGCAAAAAAGGATAGACGATTCATCATACAGAGTAAGTTGTCCTGCAGCAGAAAAAAGGTTCCAATATATGACCCTGCTGGACCACTGAAGAATAACAGCAAAACAGAGTAACATATAAAATTACCATGTCTAAGCTAAAGGGGATGGAAAAGAAAGAAAATAAGGAAGAAAAATGAAATAAAAGAAAAGAAAAGAAAAAAAGGGGGAGTACCCTAGGCCCCGCCAGGCCAACCACATTGAAGGAGAAAGAACTGAGGAGAGAATCTGTGTCTACTAACTTGACAGGAGAGAGTTCAGATATGCATTATACGAGTCCAGGGGTCCCAGATAAAGTGGTATTTGGCAACAGCCCCACGCCTTTGGTATATGGCTTCATGATATGGGAGGACATTTTTTACTGCTGTAATCCATTCTGTGATTAATAGCACAAGAGGAAGAATCCAGTGTTTAGTTAGAGTTCTACGGGCAATTTGCATGACATATATGATCAATTGAGTGGTGTGCTTGTTGTAGGTATTGGGGGGGATAATGTTAAGTAGGCAAATCTTGGGGTCAAGAGCCACAGAGCAGCCCATCTTATCGTGGAGAAATGTTGTTACTTGTTGCCAATACAAATTTACCTCGGGACAGGACCACATCATATGGAAAAAAGAACCTGGATCAAAAGCACATTTTGGACAGAGAGGGGAATAACCTGGTTTAAATTTAGATATGCGCACCGGGGTTAAGTATGCTCTGTGCAGTACATAGAGGGCAAGCAATCTGTCAGGTATATGAGGAGATACCTTAGGAATGTTGTCGAGGGCATCCTCCCAGTCCTCATCTGTTAGTTCTCCCACCTCCAGTTCCCATGTGGATTTCTTAAGATAGGCCCTACGAGTGGAGACCTCCATCATTATAATGTGATAAATTGTGGATATCAACTGAGTAGATGAAGTGCCTCTAACTATAGATAAAATTGGTGAATCTGAGAAAACAGTCGGCAAAGTTGAAAATTGGGCCTTAATTGCATGAGTGAGTTGTAGGTGGGCAAATCTCATATGAGAGGGAAGGTTGTATTGAGTAGAAAGTTGTTCATATGGAATAAGGTGGCCTGAGTCTATAATTTGGTGAAGGTATAGAATACCCTGATTAATCCAGAGCCTGGCATTTGGCAGTTTACGTAGTTCAGGAAGGCTACGGTTTTCCCAAAGCGGAGTATATTTAAGGGGATGCTCAAGGCGTAAGTATTTATGGGCTGTATCCCATGCTTTTAGGGTTTGAAGAAGTGTGATCGGATAGCCTTTAGTGTGGTAGGAATTTTTGGCTCCTATAAGAATAATAGTAATGGGTTCAAGTTGTTGAAGTGCTGGGGAGTCCGACAGAAGCCCTATCAGCCTGTCTTTCTGGAGGGTAAGGTCAAAGTATATGTGAGAGAGCTGGGCAGCCAAGTAATAGACATGGCAGTTAGGTACTGCTAGGCCACCGAGGTCTTCAGGGCATTGTAGTGTTGAGAGTGGAAGGTGGTACCTACCCTTATTCCATATGAACTGTGTAAGAAGAGTATTTATTTTAGAGAAGAGCGAGAATGGAAGATACAGGGAAGCATTCCAGGAAATGTATAGAATACGGGGTAATAAAATCATTTTAAAGAGATTCGCTCTGCTGGCCACGTTGATCGGCAATTTACACCATGCCTGAAGTTTAGACTGTACATATTGAATTAGTGGGGTCCAGTTGAGAGAGATAAATTCCTGGGGGTACCTGGAAATGCATATGCCAAGGTAGGTGATCTCCGATGCCCTTTGAAGAGGAGTAGAGGCCTGAGGCAGGGATGGAGGGAAGATGTCTAAGGGAAGGATAGAGGACTTTGACCAGTTGATGCAAAGGCCAGAATAAGAACCACATTTTTCTATAACTTGTGAGGCACGTTGGAGTGAATGACCAGGGTCAGACAAATATAATAGCATGTCATCTGCATACAAGCTGATTTTATCCACATTATTTCCCTGGTGGAGACCATAAATTTCCTTGTCTTCTCTAATCAAAGCTGCTAGGGGTTCAAGGGCCAGGTCAAAAAGGAGAGGGGAAAGAGGGCAACCCTGCCTCGTGCCTCTAGCCAAAGGGAGGGCATCGGAGATCCATCCATGAATTCGTATTCGAGCATAAGGGTCAGTGTACAAAAGCTGCACCCAATTTGTAAATTTAGGGCCAAATTTTAATCTTTTGAGAACTATAATCAGAAAGTCCCATTCAATGGTATCAAAAGCTTTAGCTGCGTCAAGGGATACCACCACTCTGGTCCCAACTGTGTCGTGCAAGGACTGCATAGCCAGGTGTAGTCTACGTATGTTAAGGGCTGTGGATCGGCCTGGAATAAAACCAGACTGATCAGTGTGGACCAGAGAGGTTATGACATTGTGTTCAGTCTGAGGCTAGGAGTTTTGCGAGAATTTTGACATCTACCTGTATAAGAGAAATGGGGCGATATGATTCGCATTGCAGCAAGTCTTTACCAGGTTTTGGGATCAGAGTTACGAGCGCCTCACGAACCAAACATTTTTTTAATTCAAAATATTTAGTTGCACCACTCTGACACATACAAAGATAAATAAACACTCCTTCAAGCGTATGAGCATTTCAGTGCATGCTTTTCACCCTACTCTTTTCATAACAAGGGTTATACAGGTGGCAGCCATTAGCAATTCCTCCTTTGCGGGACACGACCTACTCCACCAGTTTGCCAGATTCTGTCCCGGCAATATGAAAGGAAGGAAGGGGTTCCGCCAATAAATGTAAAATATTTTATATTTGTATAGCAACAAAAGAAAGAATCCCCCAATAAGCACCGCACCACAATATTCTGTCAAAAATATATCAAAGAGCTTTATTGGTAATAACATAATTGCAAAAATAAAAACAATGTTAAAAACAACGCAGTGCCAGAATCCATCATACTGATAAAAATATCATAAACATGTATAAATGTATAGGTAAAAAATCCACCCCTCCTCACCTAGAGAGTATTGTGTAAAGTACACCAAGGAGGTGATTAAAGTGATCAGTGCTGTATAAGAAGGCTGAAGTAAGTGTGTACACGTATATACACATATGCGCGCACATACACACACATGTACATCAGCAATGAAAGAAGTGTTCCAGTGCACGTAGGTAGACCAAAAGGATATATGAGGCCAGAAGTGTGGCAAAGAGGAGTGAAAGTGAGAAACGCTGAAATGAAACACCAAACACCAGCGTGAAGTGAAAGAGAAGACTCACCAACTGCCAGCAAGGAAGAGTGGAGAATGGATCTGCAACCGCTCGCATATTTTATATTTGTCATCATGCAGCTGAAAAAAGGCTGCTATTTATTATTATAATTTAGAAAATAGATTTTATTTCTGAAATCTTGTATTTTTAATTTGGGTCCACTTTAAGTTACACTTTTATATGAAAGTTGAGCTACAAAAAGGTCTTCTTGTACAATAATCAACCACTTTACAATACAACACCTTTAAAGCACAGTACCATTACTGAGGTATAGGGGCTTGGGCAGGAACAGGTCTACTGAGCAATTCAGTTCCTATACAGTCTCAGTCCCTTGTAGCCAAGTCCAAGCTATATTGCTCAGCAAAACCTTAGGGAACTCGTGACTCTATTCAATATGGTACTGAACAGTTTCCACAGTTTGTTGGTTGGCAATATGGCATCCAAAAGAATGTCCACTTAACTCAGAAGATCTCTCAGACTCTTACCCTTCACACTGTATCCCTCAACTCACTATACTCTTGAGCACCACTTGGTTGGATAGGGCTTCCCAAAATAATAAACAAATATAGAAAGAATCAAATAATCAAAAAGGGGTTAGAGAAATAAAAATAAATAAAATAAAAGCAGAAAATTGACCAATGCACCCAGCTATACCATTAATAACTTACTTCTTCAATATAACTCTTTTCTTATGCTATTTGAACTTTATGCTGAATAAGCTCTAATTTTGCTACGTTGCAAAATTTGTAAATCCAACTTTAGTAAATAGACCTAACACGCACTAAAAGCTCAGTATCTTTATTAAAAGATTAAAAAATCAAATAAAAGGATCAAATGAAGTCACACTCTTAATCCAATCAATCACTCTCGTCCTCAACACACATCTACAATAGAAGGGCCCTTCTATACGCTGCTTTATAGGGATGTGCACAGATATGAGTAAAAAATGGATAAAAAAGATTTTTTTCCAACAGTTCCAATTGAAGGTATAAGGTTGATTTAGATCCGTCAGGAAGCGTATCCGTTTTGTCCTCTCATTAGGTGATAACCTTACAATCATCTGTTCCGGGTATCTCAAGGAGGAACAAGGATATATGCACTTACAGTTCCGTCTTAAAACAGCTCACAGCTCCGCTGATATGATAGTTCTGCTGATATGATAGTTCTTACCACCGTAGGGTATCTGGTAGCATGCAGTCTCGGCGTCGCTGTACACGCTAGTGGTTCGATGCGGCATACGTCACTTCTGTATGTCAGATGCACGGATCCGCTCGCCGCACTTCCGCCCAGCTGGCTGCTCACACTCGGCTATGGGTGATGTCTCCACTGGAGATCCCTGGACCTTTGTTTACAGGCTGCCGTTGCGCGCTACGGCGACTTGCCTTTAGACCGGGATCTGCCTTTCTTCACCATGAAACCTTGCGCCTCAACGCGTTTCAGCCCGATAACGTGGGCCTTCTTCAGGAGGATTTGCTTAGGGTTATCTGGAGCCCGTATTGTGCATACTGCTTATATATTAGTTCCTCATTTATTCCACCCACCATCTTACTGGGGTCATAGGTCACAATTCAAAAGACGGACTTTTACTCGTCTATTCTCTAAAAAACTATAAAGTGGACTCCTACTAATTCTATATGTCCACTATTCATCCTTCCCCATGTAATGATATCAATATAAACATATAAGGGGAATATTAAACGCTCATATCCATTCACCCAGCACATAAGTATATTCATCCAGTCACATCTCTCACACATTGAATTGACACACTAAGGTGACACATTCACTAATCATACATCATAAATTTGACAGTTATATTAGAACTCCATATCCTTAAAGAGAAACTCTGACCAAGAATTGAACTTTATCCCAATCAGTAGCTGATACCCCCTTTTACATGAGAAATATAATGATTTTCACAAACAGACCATCAGGGGGCGCTGTATGACTGATTTTGTGCTGAAACCCTTCCCACAAGAGGCTCTGGTACCGTACGGTACTCTGGGCAAACTGCCACAATGTAACAATGTTCACAGACAGGAAATGGCTGTTTAGGGCTGTCTGCAAGGCCAGAACAGCTAGAAACAGCTACATAACCTGCCCACAGTAAAAATGTCACCATGTAATACATGTCAGAATGTGAATCTGGGAGAGGAAAGATTTTACAATGAGCAAACACTGCCTAAATCATTTTTACATAATTATGGTAAAAATGAAGCACTTTTTTTATTACATTATTTTCACTGGAGTTCCTCTTTAAATGTAGTCACACCCTCCCCCAACTCAAAATGGAGCATAGCTCCTCCCACATACATAGATCCCTAAAGGAATGCAAACAGTTCCATCTCGCTATTCAGACCTCTAGGAATGATGGTGTCCAACTGAAATATCCATTTGGATTCATTCCTAGACATCTTCTGTATGTAATTCCCACCCCTTATATTACGTTCCACAATTTCCAGACCAAAAAATGTTGTTCCCCTCACACTCTTCCCTTGATTTTCCTTATAGTGTTTGGATAGGGGGTGACCCTCATTACCCTTTTCAATATTATTAAAATGTTCCCCCACCCTTCTGAAAAGTGATCTTTTTGTTCTCCCAATGTACCTTTTGTGACAAGGGCACTGGATGCAGTAGATTACTCCACAGGTTGTACAGGTCATGGAATCCTTAATCTTGTATTTAACTAGATCCAGTGCCACAAATTCTACTATTCGCCCCGGGTTTTGCGTCCTTCTACAGTTCAAGCATGTTCCACATCTGACAAATCCTGCTCTATTTCCCCTCGCACCATGGATTATTTCGTTTTTCCTTTCATTAGCTGCTGTTGCTATAGAAAGTCCTACATTAGGTGCTCTCTTAAAAATCACTTTTGGAATATCCGGCAATTTTTCTCCTATAATCTTATCCTCTTGTAACACATCCCAATGTTTACGGAGTATATTTACCACCTTGTTTGACTGGGATGTATAATTTAGAACAATTCTAAAGTCATTACTCTCCCCATTCCGTGCAGCCCTTGGGCCCAATAGATCACTTCTATCCCTCTGTCTCATGGCTGCTATAGACTCCTCAACCCCTCTTTCAGGATATCCCTTCTCCCGGAAACAGTCCACGAGTCTACCCGCTTCTCGATCATAATCCTCCAAATGGGTGCAATTGCGACGGAGTCTCGTGAACTGTCCCCGGGGATATTATCGAGCCACCGTGGAAGGTGGCAGCTAGTGTAAAGGATATAGCTATTGACATCCACTGGTTTATGGAATGTTCTTGTATTTAGGGAGTTGTTTTCCACATATATTTCTAGATCCAAAAAGTTTACTGTCTGTTTACTCATATCCACCATGAATCTAATATTCCAGTCATTGACATTCAGTTCCTCAGTGAAATTACGTAGTGATTGAGCATCACCTCTCCATACCATCAATACGTCATCAATGAAACGGCGCCAGAGGACCAGGCTCGCACCCGGACCTTGTTCACCATAAATATGGTGTTCTTCCCAATGGGACATAAACAGATTTGCATATGCAGGTGCGAACCTGGTCCCAATCGCCGTTCCTCCAGTCTGCAGATACCAAGCATCGTCAAATTGGAAGTAGTTGTGCTCAAGTATAAACCGAATCGATTTCAATATAAATTCCTTCTGAATCGGATCCAAATTTTCATCACGGTCTAAATAAAAATCAACCGCCTGCAATCCCCTCTCATGCTCGATAATTGTATATAAAAATGTTACATCCAGATTACACAGTAGCCAACCTTCCTTCCACTGCAAGTCTCCCAAGGCATTTAATATATGTTTAGTGTCTTCAATATATGCTTTCGTTTTTCTCACAGATTTTTGTAAGAAGGTGTCCACATACCTTGAGAGATTTGCAGTCAGAGAATCTACACCCGATACTATTGGTCTCCCTGGGGGATTACTGAGGCCCTTATGTATTTTTGGCAAATGTTAGAACAGAGGTCTCCGTGGGAACCTAATGTTTAAAAAATCATATTCTCTCTGGTTTTGGAATACCACAATTCAGCCCCTCATCTAATAAAGTTGTCAATTGCTCCATGAAATCGACCGTTGGATCCCGGCCCAAGACGTAGTAGGTCTCTGGGTCATTCAACAGTCGGAGGGCTTCAGCCCGATACATTTCTGTGTCCTGTATTACAATCCCCCCCCCTTTGTCCGCAGGGCGTATAGTGATAGCTGCATCATTTCTCAGTTCAGCTCTCCTTTCAGAGTGAGTTAGGTTGTCATTTCCAAACCCACTAATTTTCAGACGTCTAATATCTTTCTCTACTAGATTCTCAAATGCAGTCATCGCATCACTATATTCTGTATGTGGAAAAAAAGTGGATGGATTCTTTAATGAGGTATGTGTATAACCTGATCGTTCAATCTCTATTTGTGCTGTATTTTTCAAGAAAAATTTCTTCAAACAGAGTTTCCTCATGAATTTTTTAACATTTATATAAGAATCAAATTTATTTATTCTCTTACTTGGGGCAAATTTCAACCCTTTTGATAGGAGATTGATCTCATCTTCCTCCAATTTGCGCTTACTCAAATAAAAAATCCCCCCCCCCCCCTATCTGGTGTCTGACTCCTGGCCTTTATTTCCCTTTTACCCCTCTTCCTACCTCCCCCTGCATCCCCTTTTCCGTTTCCCGGCCTGGGTGTTCTTAAAAAATATTGACTGATGGAGTTCCGTGGTTCCTCCACCACAATGTTGTTTCTAATTTTTCTTGTATTGTTCCTCTGTCTGTTCTTAAACAATTGTTGGGGGGTCTTAATTGGGGTCATCCTTGATGTATTCCTAATCTTCCTTGTATATGGCTCTCTTCCCCTTAGTGGAAGTCCCCTTGGTGTCCGGTTCTTATCCATACCATCACCCCCCCATCCCTCATTCCCCGTTGTTATCGGTGTCAAGACCGAGTATCTATTGGACACCGGGACAGTGTATTCCACTGAACTATTATGCACGGATCTGGTTCCACTTCTCCTTTTCTTATCAGATCTACTCATATTATCTCCATCTGTTGGCTTAGGGTGTTTCCTGCCTTTTGATAATGTTCTGGGGGGTTTAGATATACTCACCTGCTCCTCACCATCACTGCTATCCTCCATCTCCCCCTCCTCACTCACTAATTCAAGTCCCTGCATGGTGGAGCATATTGCTCCCTCCTCATCATTAGTATGATCTTCTCCTATTTCGTCATTAGTCTCAAGTGTACCTGATATATTGGCTCCCTGTGACCAGCCTTCCACCATACTTTCCTCTATCATTATTTTTAGGTTCTCAACATCATTCATGGGGATTGAATCCCTTGCGAATTTCTTCAGTTTCTTATTAATTATCTCCTTCTCCAATGCCTCTAATCTGTTATGTATACTTACCTCCATCATACGGTATTCCTTCATTGATTTAAATGGATTTAAATTCTTTTGGAGATCGTCGATCTCCTCACCCAAATTTCTGGATTGCGCCCTTCTCGCATCCATTACAAATTGGACAGTTTCCATTGAGAATACATGAATCATATATTCCCTCGTCTCCAATGTTTCATCATCTGCCAAATCTTCGGACAGTGTTTTGGATACTGCTAGTCCTACTGGTGCCACCTCCCATTCCAAATATTTCTCCAGGGAGTCCGCCTCCCATATATTCTTTGTTTCTTTTACTAGGAGTTTCTCCAGGTCCTTTAACTGTTGTGTTATATCCATCACATTTCCACCTCCACTTACCTCTTTCTCACTAAAAAAAAATTCCTAATACGGTCAATCTGGTGATTCCTAAATTCCCACAGTCCAGCCCCTGCTGCCATGGTGTAGGGGGATATACTTCAAAAAAGAGAGATAAATGGTGTCACCAAGCGCCAGGGGTCCTCTTTCCTATACAGCAGCGTGTTGGATGGGGGCTCCCCTTATCCCTCATAAAGTGATTACAATTAGTAAATAGACCTAACATGCGCTAAAAGCTCAGTATCTTAATTAAAATATTAAAAAAATCAAATAAAAGGATCAAATAAAGTCACACTCTTAATCCAATCAATCACTCTCGTCCTCCACACACATCTACAATAGAAGGACCCTTCTATACTCTGCTTTATAGGGATGTGCACAGATATGAGTAAAAAATGGATAAAAAAGATTTTTCCAACAGTTCCAATTGAAGGTATAAGGTTGATTTAGATCCGTCAGGAAGCGTATCCGTTATGTTATCTCATTAGGTGATAACCTTACAATCATCTGTTTCGTACTTTTTTTGTATATAAAACACTTGGAATGTATCTCAAGGGGGAACACATGGTAACGCATAAATCACACTTTGGTTCACTTCTTATATCAAGCGTTTAGTAAATACTGCAGAACACATCAACTGAAGAACAAATGAACTCTGAAGTGACGACCTGAAGCAGATTGACAGGAACAATGTCTTTGAATCAGGATTACTGCGAACGGCTAACTGTGTTAGTTCTGAGGGAGCTTAATGCAGGCTGATCACTTTTCTGATGACAGAAAGGCACACACACTTTATATGCTCAGTTGCAGGTTCTATTGCCTTGGCTGGTCAGCACTATCTTGCATCAATACACTGTTCATCATCACAATGTCACTGTCTCTTTAAGGATTTATCAAGCAGGCAGTTTTTAGTCACACCACTTTCATCAGAATATACCTCTTCAGTAATTCAGGTTAACAGTCTCTATACTTAGCAAACCTCCACTGAACGCTGGCCCTTCTCTGAACACACACACTGTGGCTTGTAGCTGGCACAAGGCCTATACTCATCTGGCCTGTCAGGGTCTCTCTCCTTCCGCGCTAGCTCGGATCCTGCCTGTAAGCACTGCACTTGGCCTCCGGTAACTGTCTCTCTGTTGGTGGTCTCTGGGTTGCCGCCAGGTCCCCTCTTTTCCTCATGGGTTGACTGCTGCAGACCTTCTCTCCCCAGCCTCCTCTCCCACTCACTGCCACCTCCTGACTCTGCCTAGAGCGCTCTGAGGGAAACTGGTTAAAACCAGTTCCCTCTGGCTGTGTCTCGCGCGCTCTGCTCCTTTGCGCCTGCGCTGTGCTCTCTGACTGGCCGCACGGAGCTTCCATAAGGTTCCACTGCTTTGTATAGATGGTCGCCTTAACAACCAGTCTATTCGACCATCTGATCGCTTAAGCTTCTCTCTCCATGCTAATTTCTAAGGTGAATTTCCGCCTTAGATGCTAAGCTTACTTTACACACACAAATACATTACACGGTATAATATGTTCTTTTAGAGGCTTACACAAGTAAAAAAAAATGTGATGGATAGCATCAGTGAATAAAACACGAGCGCCTCACGTTTTATTCACTGAAGTCACCCGTCACATTTTATATTCCTGAACGCCTCCCTCCACCAGCAATCAGTGACATGACTATGTACGGTAAAGCACTGCGGAATATGATTTTTAAATACATAATAGTAATGTAGGTGGTTTACACTCTTATCAAAGATGACCCTGAGACGAAGATGAGGAATAGCTGTTTGGTAGCCGTAATCTAAAATTCTGCACGTTCCTGTGGAGATTAAAGCAAATCCCAAAGCCAGTGTGGTTGAATTTTTCCATAGAGGGATAATTATTGATTTATAAAGCACCAACATAGTCCGTGGCACTGTACAAAGTAAGAAACTAATATGGGGTATATAAAAATACAGACAAATGGAATACACCAATGTACAAAACACAGAATAGATGACAAAATACAGAATCGATACAAAATGCAGAATTGGTAATGACAGTGACAAACGTAACATGATGAATAGAATGTACAATGAATTCTAAGACACAAAAGGGGGAGAGAGCCCTTCCCTTGTGAGCTTACAATCTAAAGGAATAGAGGGCTAACAAGAGGTGGGGTAGTGTACAATAAACATACCTAGAGGCAGTGTGTTTTAGGATATCTAGTAGTAGTGCAACTTGGCTTTAGAACATAGGGGAAGTGGCCTAAGGTAGAGCATATGCTTGTCGGAACAAGTGAGTTTTGTGAGAGCGTTTAAAGGTAACAAAGGTCTGAGTATGACAGATATGTTGTGGGAGGGCATTCCAAAGGATGGGTGAAGCACGTGCAAAATCTTGTATACATGAATGCAAAGAGGTAATTCTAGAGGAGGAAAACAGCAGGTTGTGTGCAAATCTAAGAATACGATTGGGTTGATATCTGGAAACTAGTGAGGAGATGTACAGGGGAGAGAGATTGTTGAGAACTTTGTAGGTTAGAGTTAAAGGACACATCCAGGGTAAAAAATAAACAAAAATCAACTTAGCTCGGGCTTCCTCCAGCTCCTGGCAGTCGTACTGTGCCCTCGCCGCAGCTCCGGTGGCTCCCGGTCTCCTCAGGTGCGGATGCCGACCTCACCACCTACTTGCACTCCAGTGTGCGGCTCATGGAGTCGCAATGACATAATCTGGATTGTACCGCGCAGGCGCAGAACTACTGTGCCTGCGCAGTACAGTCCGGATGACATCAGTGCCACTACGTGAGATGCACGATGGAGCGCAACTAGGCCTCTGATACCAGAGGGGAGTCCGGGCTACTGGCGAGGAGCAGAGCTGCGGCGAGGGCACAGTACTGTTGAAAGCCCAAAGCCCGAGGTAAGTTGATTTTTGTTTATTTATTACCCTGGACCTTCCCTTTAAGAGTTTAACTGGATCCTCTGGTTAATTGGCAGCCAATGAAGAGCTTGACAGAGAGGGACAGCAGAGGAAGAACGAGAAGAAAGATGAATGAGACGAGCAGCTGAGCTCAGTACAGATTGGAGTGGTGCCAGTCTGTTTGTTAGTAGTCCACAAAGTAGTATGTTACAATAGTCCAGACAAGATATTATAAGAGCATGTATTCAAGCAATTTAACACCCAGCATTACAACTTTGCTTTAAAAGATTGCTTACAGCTTAGAAACTATTATGCCAGATTTTTTTTTAAAGCAGAAATTTACTGAATGGGTTAAACATGACATTTTAGTGTTGGATTTAACTAGGAATCCGCATCCGTGCTTAGCTTTAGTTACAAATGTATCTTTGTTTGGAATGCAAATAGACCTCTGAAAAGCCTGCCTGGGAAGCCCTCTTTGTTCTCTCAGAAAGGTGTTTGTTTATTACATTGTAAATAGATACGTTTGTAACTAAACCTAAGCACTGAGGAGGATTTCTAGCTAAATGCAGCACTAAAATGTCATGTTTAATCCATTCAGTGAATTTCTGCTAATAAAAAAAATCTGGCATAATGGTTTCTAAGCTGTAAGCAATCTTTTAAAGCAAAGTTGAAATGCTGGGTGTTAGACCACTTTAACATTTTATTTGTGTCTTGAGTAAGGAAAGATGCGAGATATGTTTTTGAGTTGGAGGTGACAGGAGCTGGTTAGGGAGTGAATGTGAGGAATAAAAGAGAGGAGTCCAATATTACCCCTAAGCACCATGCTTTGGGAACTGAACTTATGGGAGTGTTATTAACATTTATTGTTATTTCAGGCAGAGTGGTGGATAGAGATGGTGGAAAAATGATTAGTTCTAGTTATTTTAGTTAATTAGTTAATGATTAATTCGTTAATGATTAGAGGGATACAGAAATTTAGGGTTGCTGATTTCCTTTCAGTTACACAGGAACATGTGATAGGTAAAAAAAACATACAAATAGCAACACTAATAAAGCAATATATGGTACTGCCAGGGAAGTGTAGGCTGGTAATAGAAAGGAGTGCTGTGGAGTATGGGACACTAATTGTCACATTTATATCCAGGACTTCACTAGCTTGAGGGACTCACCTACCCTACACCTCCAATTCAAATCCAGTAAAGGCGACTCAACTGGAAGAGTAGAAACTCAGACAAGGCTGTATGCATGCATATTTTATTATTATTATTTAGTATTTATATAGCACCAACATCTTACGCAGCGCTGTACAGTATATACATTATCTTGTCACTAACTGTCCCTCAAAGGAGCTCACAATCTAGTCCCTACCATAGTCTTATGTAAACAACAGCAAAGATGAATCCTAAAGGACCACACTACACAACCAATAAAGCGTAAATAATGAGCTTTATTAAACTAATATTGCAAAAGATGAATAAAAACAATTAAAACAATGTAGACCAGGTAGACACAATTGATCAAGGCCAAATGGCTATGAATAAATACAATAGTTGCTGAAATGCATCAATAAATACAGCCCAAACCTCTCACTCACAGCCAGAAATAGTTCATATGTGAAGAACCAGGGTGAGAAAGTGCCAAGTGCTATGTGCAAAAACCGCTGTAAAAATCAAGCGCTATAAAGTGCATAAAGGCATGAAGAGAGGGGTGAAAGAAGGCGTGGTAAATAATCAGTCCCACAGTAGGGGATGCAGGGTGTGCAAAAAGTGACTAAGTGCCAACATGGAAAAGAATCCAAGATCCACAGAAAATAAGGTGCATGATAGAGGACTCACCGAGGTAAGAGAACTGGAAGGAGGAAAGGCTGCTTCTACCTGGAAGGTGCCTTCGCGATTCGCCGCTTAACGCGGCTTCTACCGGGCATAATGAACGCCTCAGCGTCCCCCGTATATAAAGGGAAGTCAGTCGCCGGAAGGGGCGGGTCAAACAGGTCAATGCGTACGTGGCAATGCGTAGTTCTCTTACCTCGGTGAGTCCTCTTTCATGCACCTTATTTTCCGTGGATCTTGGATTCTTTTCCATGTTGGCACTTAGTTACTTTTTGCACACCCTGCATCCCCTACTGTGGGACTGATTCTTTACCACGCCTTCTTTCACCCCTCTCTTCATGCCTTTATGCACTTTATAGCGCTTGATTTTTACAGCGGTTTTTGCACATAGCACTTGGCACTTTCTCACCCTGGTTCTTCACATATGAACTATTTCTGGCTGTGAGTGAGAGGTTTGGGCTGTATTTATTGATGCATTTCAGCAACTATTGTATTTATTCATAGCCATTTGGCCTTGATCAATTGTGTCTACCTGGTCTACATTGTTTTAATTGTTTTTATTCATCTTTTGCAATATTAGTTTAATAAAGCTCATTATTTACGCTTTATTGGTTGTGTAGTGCGGTCCTTTAGGATTCATCTTTGCTGTTGTTTACATATTTGTTTAGAATCCTTTTCTGCACACACTGATTTATATTGATTTGGAATCCATCTGAGCTTTATTATTATTTTCATACTGGTGCTGCCCAAATATTTGTTGTGTAAACCTACCATAGTCTTATGTCTATGTCTGTATCATGTAGTGTATGTATCATAGTCTAGGCCAATTTCAGGAGAAGCTAATTAACTTATCTGTATGAGTTTGGGATGTGGGAGGAAACCGGAGTGCCCAGAGGAAACCGACACAGACACGGGGAGAACATACAAACTTCTTGCAGATAGTGCCCTGGCTGGGATTCAAACCGGGGACCCAGCACTGCAAGACGAAAGAGCTAACCACCACGCCACCATGCTGCCCAGTGGCACCTTTACCTGCTCTCTTTACATCCGGTCACCTCTTCCTCCTTGCGCCACTCACTCTGCAGCATGCCTAGCTCACAATGCATGACGTGTCATAAGCCAGAGGGGGGCAACATAGAGTGAGTTACTGCAAAGAGCGAGAAAGAGAAGACCCGATACAATGAGGATCAGAGCAGGTAAAAGTATTATTTATATCATTTACACCTTTCTGCTGCACTCTGCAAAGTGGGATGGGAGGAGGTGTTTCAAAGGCAAAAAAATGTCCAAGGCCATAAGTTGCAACGGTGGTAATTAGTGGTGATCAGTGCAAGCAGGGCCGGTTCTAGACTTTTTGAACCGGCATTACATTCTAGCAAGGAAATGTTTGAATATGTATCTATTGGGGATAAATAGAACAATCAAAAGCTGTCTCAGGTATTAATCCATCCTCACTTTTCACAAAACTAAGAGAAGTAGTGTTGTGGTTGTGTCTCACAGTCACTGCCAGGAGAGCACTGCCCGATAGTATGGCTAGGAATTAGAATCTAAAACTTTAGAACCTATACACTTAAAGTGAACCTAAAGCCGATAAAAAAAAATGAGATTAACTCACCTGGGGCCTCCCTCAGCCCCCTGCAGCCGATCGGTGCCCTCGCAGCTCCGCTCCGATGTCCCAGGACCCGCCGGCGAGCACTTCCGGTTTCGCCGTCACCGGCCGACAGTCATGGGAACGCGAGTGATTGTTCGCCGTCCAGCCTGTATATCGCCCCCTATGCTGCTATTGCGGCCAGGAGGCCGCAATAGCAGCATAGGGGGCGATATACAGGCTGGGAACGCGAACAATCACTCGCGTTCCCATGCCTGTCGGCCGGTGACGGCGAGTGACGGCGAAACCGGAAGTGCTCGCCGGCGGGTCCTGGAACATCGGAGCGGAGCTGCGAGGGCACCGATCGGCTGCAGGGGGCTGAGGGAGGCCCCAGGTGAGTTAATCTCTTTTTTTTTATCGGCTTTAGGTTCACTTTAAAATTCTGATTCCCTGAACAGTTGTTTGTTTGTTTTGGTTGCCTTTTGGGATGGTGTCTATAGGAGTCATGCTTAACCACTTAAGGACTGCAGTCATAAAACCCCTTAAAGGGAAGGTTCAGGGACGCCTTGAAAAAAATAAAAATCCATATCCACTTACCTGGGGCTTCCTCCAGCCCGTGGCAGGCAGGAGGTGCCCTCGCCGCCGCTCCAGAGGCTCCCGGTCGTCTTCGGTGGCCGACCCGACCTGGCCAGGCCGGCTGCCAGGTCGGGCTTTTCTGCGCTCCAAGGACGGGCTCTTCTGCGTCCCACGCGGGCGCGCTGACGTCATCGGACGTCCGCCGGGCTGTACTGCGCAGGCGCAGAACTACTGCACCTGCGCAGTACAGCCTGGAGGACGTCCCTGAACCTTTCAAGGCATCCCTGAACCTTCCCTTTAAGGACCTGAGTCTTTTTTTCCATTCAGACCACTGCAGCTTTAACGGTTTATTGCTCGGTCATACAACCTACTACCTAAATGAATTTTACCTCCTTTTCTTGTCACTATTACAGCTTTCTTTTGGTGCTATTTGATTGCTGCTGCAATTTTTAGTTTTTATTATATTCATCAAAAAAGACATGAATTTTATCAAAAAATTATTTTTTTTAACTTTCTGTGATAAAATTTGTCAAATAAAGTAAAATTTCTGTATACATTTTTGTCCAAATTTATTGTGCTACATGTCTTTGATTAAAAAAAAAACATTCAGTGTATATTTATTGGTTTGGGTAAAAGTTATAGTGTTTACAAACTATGGTGCAAAAAGTGAATTTTCCCATTTTGAAGCATCTCCGACTTTTCTGACCACCTGTCATGTTTCATGAGGTGCTAAAATTCCAGGATAGTATAAATACCCCCCAAATGTCCCCATTTTGTAAAGAAGACATCCCAAAGTATTCACTGAGAGGCATGGTGAGTTCATAGAAGATTTTATTTTCTGTCACAAGTTAGCGGAAAATGACACTGAGACAAAAAAAAAAGTTTCCATTTCTGCTAACTTGTGACAAAAAAAAAATGAAATCTGCCACGGACTCACCATGCCCTTCTCTGAATACCTTGAAGTGTGTACTTTCCAAAATGAGGTAATTTGTGGGGTGTGTTTACTGTTTTGGCATTTTGGGGGTGCTAAATTGTAAGCACCCCTGTAAAGCCTAAAGGTGCTCATTGGACTTTGGGCCCCTTAGCGCAGTTAGGCTGCAAAAAAGTGCCACACATGTGGTATTACCGTACTCAGGAGAAGTAGTATAATGTGTTTGGGGTGTATTTTTACAGCATACCCATGCTGGGTGGGAGAAATATCTCCCACTTTGTGAAAAAAAAAACAATAAAAATCAATTTCCGCTAACTTGTGACAAAAAATAAAATCTTCTATGAACTCACCATACCCCTAACGGAATACCTTGGGGTGTCTTCTTTCTAAAATGGGGTCACTTGTGGGATTCCTATACTGCTCTGGCACTTTAGGGGCCCTAAACCCCGTGAGGAGTAGTCTTGAAACCAAATTTCTCAAAATGACCTGTGAAATCCTAAAGGTACTCATTGGACTTTGGGCCCCTTTGCGCAGTTAGAGTGCAAAAAAGTGCCACACATGTCGTACTGTCGTACTCAGGAGAAGTAGTATAATGTGTTTTGAAGTGTATTTTTACATATACCCATGCTGGGTTGGAGAAATATCTCTGTAAATGATAATTTTTTTTACACACAATTGTCTATTTACAGAGATATTTCTCCCACCCAGCATGGGTATGTGTAAAAATACACCACAAAACACATTATACTACTTCTCCTGAGTATGGCGATACCACATGTGTGGCACTTTTTTGCACCCTAACTGCGCTAAGGGGCCCAGCATCCTATGAGTACCTTTAGGATTTCACAGGTCATTTTGAGGCATTTGGTTTCTAGACTACTCCTCACGCCTTAGGGCCCCTAAAATGCCAGGGCAGTATAGGAACCCCACAAGTGACCTCATTTTAGAAAGAAGACACCCCAAGGTATTCCATTAGTAGTATGGTGAGTTTATAGAAGATTTTATTTTTTGTCACAAGTTAGCGGAAATTGATTTTTTATTTTTTCTCAAAGTGTCATTTTCCACTAACTTGTGACAAAAAAATAAAAACTTCTATGAACTCACCATACGGAATACCTTGGGGTGTCTTCTTTCTAAAATGGGGTCACTTGTGGGGTTCCATGCCCTGGCATTTTAGGGGCCCTAAACGTGAGCAGTAGTCTGGAAAGCAAATGCCTCAAAATGACCTGTGAATAGGGGCCCAACGTCCTATTCACGGTCATTTTGAGGCATTTGGTTTCTAGACTACTCACGGTTTAGGACCCCTAACATGCCAGGGCAGTATAGGAACCCCACAAGTGACCCCATTTTAGAAAGAAGACACCCCAAGGTATTCTGTTAGGAGTATGGTGAGTTCATAGAAGATTTTAATTTTTGTCACAAGTTAGTAGAAAATGACACTTTGTGAAAAAAAAACAATAAAAATCAATTTCCGCTAACTTTTGACAAGAAATAAAATCTTCTATGAACTCGTCATACACCTAACGGAATACCTTGGGGTGTCTTTTTTTCTAAAATGGGGTCACTTGTGGGGTTCCTATACTGCCCTGGCATTTTAGGGGCCCAAAACCGTGAGGAGTAGTCTGGAAACCAAATGCCTCAAAATGACTGTTCAGGGGTATAAGCATCTGCAAATTTTGATGACAGGTGGTCTATGAGGGGGCGAATTTTGTGGAACCAGTCATAAGCAGGGTGGTCTCTTAAATGACAGGTTGTATTGGGCCTGATCTGATGGATAGAAGTGCTAGGGGGGGTGACAGGAGGTGATTGATGGGTGTCTCAGGGGGTTATTAGAGGGGAAAATAGATGCAATCAATGCACTGGGGAGGTGATCGGAAGGGGGTCTGAGGGGGATCTGAGGGTTTGGCCGAGAGATCAGGAGCCCACACGGGGCAAATTAGGACCTGATCTGATGGGTAGGTGTGCTAGGGGGTGACAGGTGGTGACAGGAGGTGATTGATGGGTGTCTCAAGGTGTGATTGGAGGGGGGAATAGATGCAAGCAATGCACTGGCGAGGTGATCAGGGCTGGGGTCTGAGAACGTTCTGAGGGTGTGGGCGGGTGATTGGGTGCCTTAGGGGCAGATAGGTGTCATATCTGATGGGTAGCAGTGACAGGTGGTGACAGGGGGTGATTGATGGGGGATTGATGGGTAATTAGTGGGTGTTTAGAGGAGAGAACAGATGTAAACAATGCACTTGGGAGGTGATCTGACGTCGGGTCTGCGGGCGATCTGATGGTGTGGGTGGGTGATCAGATTGCCCGCAAGGGGCAGGTTAGGGGCTGATTGATGGGTGGCAGTGACAGGGGGTGATTTATGGGTGATTGATGGGTAATTGATGGGTGATTGACAGGTGATCAGTGGGTTATTACAGGGAAGAACAGATGTAAATAATGCACTGGTGAATTGATAAGGGGGGGGGGGTCTGAGGGCAATCTGAGCGTGTGGGCGGTTGATTGGGTGCACGCAAGGGGCAGATTAGGGTCTAATCTGATGGGTAACAGTGACAGGTGGTGATAGGGGGTGATTGATGGGTGATTGATGGGTAATTAGTGGGTGTTTAGAGGAGAGAACAGATATAAACAATGCACTTGGAAGGTGATCTGACGGCGGGTTTGCGGGCGATCTGATGGTGTGGGTGGGTGATCAGATTGCCCGCAAGGGGCAGGTTAGGGGCTGATTGATGGGTGGCAGTGACAGAGGGTGATTGATGGGTGATTGACAGGTGATTGACAGGTGATCAGTGGGTTATTACAGGGAAGAACAGATGTAAATAATGCACTGGCAAATTGATAAGGGGGGTCTGAAGGCAACCTGAGCATGTGGGCGGCTGATTGGGTGCCCGCAAGGGGCAGATTAGGGTCTAATCTGATGGGTAACAGTGACAGGTGGTGATAGGGGGTGATTGATGGGTGATTGATGGGTAATTAGTGGGTGTTTAGAGGAGAGAACAGATGTAAATAATGCACTTGGGAGGTGATCTGACAGCAGGTGTGCGGGCGATCTGATGGTGTGGGTGGGTGATCAGATTGCCCGCAAGGGGCAGGTTAGGGACTGATTGATGGGTGGCAGTGACAGGGGGTGATTGATGGGTGATTGACAGGTGATCAGTGGGTTATTACAGGGGGGATAGATGCATACAGTACACAGGGGGGGCTGAGGGGGGGCTGGGGAGAATATGAGGGGTGGGGGGTGGTCAGGAGCCCCCAGGGGGCAGTTAGGACCTAAAATAAAAAAATAGCAGTGACAGATAGTGACAGGGAGGGATTGATTGGTGATGAGGGTAGTGATTGGGTGCAAACAGTGGTCTGGGGGGTGGGCAGGGGGGGAGGTCTGAGGAGTGCTGTGGGCGATCAGAGGGAAGGGGGGCAGGATCAGTGTGTTTGGTGCAAACTAGGGTAGCTGCAGCCTGTCCTGGTGGTCCCTCGGACACTGGGACCACCAGGGCAGGAGGCAGCCTGTATAATACACTTTGTATACATTACAAAGTGTATTATACACTTTGTATGCGGCGATTGTGGGGTGAACAACCCGCCGGCGCTTCCGAACGGTCGGTGGGTTATCGTCACGGGTGGGCGGAGCCTATTGCCGGCGAATGCGCGCGCATCACTGTGCGCAATCCCCGGCCCGGAAGAGACCCAGGACCCGACGCCAATGTGCGTTACGTGGTCCTGGGCATGCCACTTTGCCGCCGCCAATATACAGTGGGCGGTCGGCAAGTGCTTAAAGTGAACCTGAACCGAGTAAAATTATTTAAAATAAACACATGAAGAAAAATGAACATTACATACTTACCCCACCGTCAGTTCCTCTCAGAAGCTTACAACGATTCCTTCAATTTCTGACAACATTTTGTCACAATTGAAATATAATAGCTGCTGTCAGTTATAACTGAAAGGACAACTGATGTGCAAGGTAATGTCCATGTTTCCCTAAAGCTCATGTTGGTGATATTACAGTCAGTGTGCTGACCTGGAAGATGTTATGGGGTAATGGCCATTTTCAAAATAGAGGACGGAGAATTCCATTGATCACAGTGGATGAACAGGACACAGGAGAGGAGAAAGAGATTTATGAGTAGAATACACGGGAGGAAATTATGACGTGTGTATGTTTATTTTGACTTTTCATTTTCAGATCAGATTTGCTTTAACAACCATGGCCGACCTCCACCGTTATTTCTAGTTGCAGTTGCTGGCAGCTCATTCCAGGTTTTCCTCCTCTCTTACCTCTCGATAGATGTGATGAGCAGTGAGGAGCCTTCTTTTTGGATAACCATGAAAGGAGAACTGTAGTGAGAGGTATATGGAGGCTGCCATATGTATTTCCTTTTAAGCAATACCAGTTGCCAGGATGCCCTGCTGATCTATATGGCTTAAAGGGGCACTACAGCGAAAAACTGTAAAATTTAAAATATGTGCAAACATATACAAATAAGAAGTACATTTTTTCCAGAGTAAAATTAGCTATAAATTACTTTTCTCCTATGTTGCTGTCACTTACAGTAAGTAGTAGAAATCTGACAGAAGTGACAGGTTTGGACTAGTCCATCACTTCATAGGGGATTCTCAGCAAGGCTTTTATTCTTTATAAAGATATTCCCTAAAAAGAATTTATACAATGATTCTGGCCAGCCTCCCTGCTCCCTACACAGTTTCTTGGCAGTTGGACAGAGCAACTGCCATTCACTAAGCGCTTTTGAAAATAAATACATCCCTGAGAATCCCCTATAAAGAGATGGACTAGTCCAAAACCTGTCACTTCTGTCAGATTTCTACTACCTACTGTAAGTGACAGCAACATAGGAGAAAAGTAATTTATGGCTCATTTTACTCTGGAAAGAATGTACTTCTTATTTGTATGTGTTTGCACATATTTTAAATTTTACAGTTTTTCGCTGTAGTGCCCCTTTAAGTAGTGGCTGAATCACACCAGAAACAAGCATGCAGCTAATCTTGTCATATCTGTAAAAATTGTCAGAAACACCTGATCTGCTGCATGCTTGTTCAGGGTCTATGGCTGAAAGTATTAGAGGCAGAGGATCAGCAGGATAGCCAGGTAACTGGTAATATAGCTTAAATGGAAATAAATATGTCAGCCTCCATACACCTCTTTCTACAGTTCTCCTTTAATATGAGTGTGCACCAAGCCTTAGCAACAAAAAAAAGTTTTTTTTTACTGACATGGCTGCAGGTGATTAAACCATAATTGATTGCTATGTATGATTGCTATGCATTACCATGATTTAGGCCCGGTTCACACTGGCATTAAAAAATGTTCAGTTCATAGATCGGAGCGGATCCTAATGGATGCGGATGGATCCAATGTTAACCTATGGATCCGTTCTTATTCGTCCGTTCAAACAGATCTGATCTGCTGAATGGAACGCCCTAGTGAAGAAACGGATCGTTCTAAAGAACAAAATCCACTTTGGGGGTGGGGATCTGGTGATGTGGGGAAACGGAACGGAAGCAGCAAAATGTAAACAGAGTGGCAATGGAGTAAAAACTGATCCGATTGACCAGTGATCAGATTCGTTTTCACTGATCCATTTGTCACTTCAACACAAGTCTGCACCAGGCCTTACACTTTTTAACCAGTTCCCGACCACCTAATGCCAATGGGAGTGTGGCTGCTGGAGGACCAACCTAATGCCAATTGGTGTCAAGCGTGGTGGGATTAGCTGGGAATGCGTGCTTGCTTGAGTGTGCGCCTCTGGCTGTAAACAGAGCTGAGCTGGCAGGCTGTAATATAGAAAAAAAAAGCCTATGTACGTTTGTACAGCGCTGAGATCTAGCGCAGTGCTGTACAGGGGACTCCCTCATCACTTAACTTCCCAGGAGTGGCTCACAATGTAATCCCTCTCGTAGGCTGATGCCTATGACAGGTTAGTGTAGTGTAAGAATCACAGTCAGGACAATTTAAGGGGGAGGGAAGGAAATTTAAAAAAAAAGGATTTTTTATTTAAAAATATATCTTTCAAAGTTAACGAAAAAAAAATCGCAGCAGCAATCAGAGCCCACCAAAAAAATGCTCCATTAGTGGCAAGAAAAGGAGGCAAAATTAATTTGGGTGGTAAGTTGTATGGGCGAGCAATAAATCGTTTTAGTGGTGAAGTGCTGAATTGTAAAAAATCGCCTGGTCACCTGAGGGGGTATAAACCTGTGGTCCTCAAGAGGTTAAAAACACCTTGCTGGTAGTTATTTATAAAATCTGCATTTATTAACGCCACATCTAATTTGGTGCAGATCACAAACTTTTGTTTTATTACTTTTTATTACTTTCATTTGCTGACACAATAGGAGAAACAAATATATATATATAAAAAATATCCATGGCAAACAGAAAGGCAGTATATACTGTATAAGTTATAGAAGTGGAGATGAGCCTTCCTGCCATCTGGCAGTTTGGGAGTAGGCAGCAACCATAAAATAACAAAATAGCATGATTTCTAGTTCAGCCCTTGGAGTCTCAGAAAAAAAGTGCAGTCAGTGAAATACAGTATATCTACTAGTATAGAAGGTCTGACTTAAAGTGGTTTGAAAGCCAGCATTTCTACTTTGCTCTAAAAGATTCCTCACAGCTTGAAAGCTACTATCCCAGAAAAAAATTCTAGCAGAACATCACAGAAATGATTATACAAAGCATTTTGACCTGCTATTCAGCTTTAAATACGCATCCAAACTGGAGATAACAATATATTTTTTACTTGTTAAACACAAATGTATCAACACTGGAATGTAATCAAACACTCTGAGAAACTGTCTCTGCTTCAGACACACACAGTGCTCAGAATAGCTCATTAGAAGATTTTAATATATAATAAAAAGCAGTCATGATAGAAATAGAATAAAATGCAATACCAGCTTTCAGGGTAAGAAAACTACACTCTGGAAACTTGTAATTTGTAAACAGACAATATTACTTGTGCACAAAAGCAAATACGATAACTGTACGAGTAATAAAAAGTAGGAAAACACATTTTTATTTAATGTTATGTCAGAGTTTCAGACCACTTTAAAGTGAATCTGAGGTGGTGAAACAACAAAGCTAGGTACTTACCTAAGTAGAGGGAAGCTTCTGTATTGTCCTGGGGCTTCTCGCATTCTTTTTTACTCCACCATTGCCGCAACATGAAACCTCTGAACATATCCACAAGAACTTGTTGGATATGTACATGGTGGCTGCACCATGTACGAGCGTGTCGGCGCTTGCATAATAAGCCAAAGCCACTCATGCTCCATTCTACTGACCCTGCTTTCAGTTAAAGTGAAAGTACAATTATTTTTTTCATGTGTTTATTACATTTTAAGAATTTTTTTTTTCCATTTTGTTGGTATTCATTGATTTCAACCTGTTGCCCATCTTACCACTTGTTCAAAATACCTTCAGTGCTGACTTCTCTCTGAATTCAAGCCTTTAAGTGCGTACATACATACAATTTCTGTCCCCTGCGCGGATTGGGTCAACTGTGTTTGCAACAGTAAAAGATGGGTATGGTCACACATAGTTGTCATGTCCAAATAATGGGCATAAGATAAAGATGTCTGATTTTTAAGTGGGCCACAAGCAAGCTTCACTGCTTCTCATAATACAGTGTCAAAACTGCACCGAAAGAACAAGATGTAGCCTTGAAAATGAGCAAAATAAGACTCAAAATACCTATTGCATTATTTAACAAGCAATGTGTGTCAACCAACATACACTATTAACCTCCCTGGCGGTTTATTTATTTTGCCAGGGAGGCTGCAATGTGGTTTTTTTTAAATTAAAAAAAAAATATTTCATGCAGCCAACTGAAAGTTGGCTGCATGAAAGCCCACTAGAGGGCGCTCCGGAAGCGTACTTTCGATCGCCTCCGGCAATCGAAAGTAACAAGATAGGCCGCAATGAGCGGCCTATCTTGTTTCGCTTTCCTCGTCGCCATGGCGACGAGCGGAGTGACGTCATGGACGTCAGTCGACGTCCTGACGTCAGAGCCGCCCGATCCAGCCCCTAGCGCCGGCCGGAACTGTTTGTTCCGGCTGCGCTGGGCTCGGGCGGCTGGGGGGACCCTCTTTCGCCGCTGCACGCGGCGGATCGCCGCGGAGCAGCGGCGATCGGGCAGCACACGCGGCTGGCAAAGTGCCGGCTGCGTGTGCTGCTTTTTTCAGAATGAAAATCGGCCCAGCAGGGCCTGAGCGGCGACCTCCGGCGGCATACCCCGAGCTCAGCTCGGGATTACCGCCAAGGAGGTTAAGGTGTGCATGTGCGTGCGTGCGTGCGTGCGTAAATAAAGCACATGTAATCCTGGGCAAAACAATTCCTGACACCTGAAGTGATATGGAGGCTGCCATATTTATTTCCTTTTAAACAATGCAAATTGCCTGGCCGTCCTGCTGATCCTCTGTCTTTAATACTTTTTGCCATAGCCCCTGGCCAAACTTGCAAATCAGATGTTTCACTGAAGTTTGACTGGGTTTGCCGTATGCATGTTTCAGAACTAGCGAGAGATCAGCTACTGTACACAAGCCTGACTATCGGCCGTGGTCGTTATCGGCCACCTAAGCTAACTTTTATCGTGTGTGTACAAGCCTTAAAATACAAAATAAAAAACCTCGATCAGCTTTAATTCTTACCTGGAGAACTTGTGGGAAGCCCTCAATTTTCTGTCAAGCCATGAGTTGGGTTTATTATATTGTACATAAATCTTGGACTTGGTCCATCTTATAGCCTTTTAGGTTCTTGCTGAGAGGAGGACATCAATCTGGGTAGAGATGTCTTATTTTAATGTAAAGAGGTATAGGGATGGGTTGGCCATGTGAGCTCTTTTCAGCCTAAGTAGTTTTCGCCCTAGATTAAGCTGCTGTTCCGTCCTAGCTTGTTTGTGCTGTGAAGCGATTTTGATTAATTGACCTCTAATGGTAGGCTTATGTGCCAACCACAGAATGTCTGGTTTGACATTGTCAGTATCATTAAGCTGACCAAAAGTAGCTGTGATAAGTTGTTCCTTAATGTCAAGGCAAGTGACATTATCTGTCAGTAGACTTTCATTTAGCTTCCATGGGGGGTGAGCAAGAGATGTGCTGAGAGAGTTACATGCCAACCACACAATGTTGTGGTCTGACCACGAACTAACAACATGCCTGGAAAAAATTAATTTGGGGATTAGAGTCGCAGAGCATAGTATAGCGTTGATTCATGAGTAAGTATGGTGGACAGGAGTATACAGTAACCTCTCAACTGGGGATTAAACCTCCTTCAAGTATCAACCAAGCTGTGAGAACTCAAAAGCGTTTTTAACAGCTTAGCTTGCTGCCGCTGTTTAGAAGGGACCGTAGTACTAGAGGGATTAAGTGCGATGATTTTCACCACGGTCCCAACGTCACAAATAAATCTCAGCACCTCTCTTATTGCAGGTAGGGGGGATTCAGGAGAAGCATATAAATTAACCATGGAAAGGGAGGTTTATTGTATAGATCCAAATATAATTATAAATCTCCCATCATCATCTGCAACACTTCTGTCCATTTTTAAAGGAAGTGAATTATGAATTAAGGTTAATAATACACCTCTGCATAGCTCCCAAATGCCCCTCTTTTGGAGGGACAGTCCCTCTTTGGGAACCCTGTCCCTCTGTCCCTCTTTCCTCCTCATTTGTCCCACTTTCAGGACTCATGTACAGATATGTGTCAGTATATGTATTTTTCTTCTGAAAGATGTGTTTAATTGACTCTAAAATGTATTTTCATCCTTAAAATATATTTATATTTCTTATTTTGAAATGGTACAATGAAGGAAAATGAACCAGGATAGAAAGGACCAGTGTGGTTTGAATTATAAAATAACATATTTTTCTTAGGAAATCTTTATGGTATGTGTGACTAGAGGTGTGTCGGGGGCGTGATCAGGGGTGTGGCAGGGGCGTATCTTAAGTGTCCCTCTTTCTTATCTCAAAAAGTTGTGAGGAATGCCTCTGTTTTCCTTAACCACAGAGGAAGTATAACTTATAAAATCGCTCATAGTTCTTATGAAAGTTCTTAGGCACTGATGTCTTTGTGAAAAGCATCCGTTGGAGACATGTAAGATCAGGATGACATTTTTGGTAGTGTAAAAATACCTTCCATCGCTTGATAGGTAAAGAGACCCTTGGCATTGTACGAAATGATGTTAGGGGCTGTCATGGAGAGTTTTTAAAGCATTAATGATAATTATAGTATAGAAATTCCATGCTTCCTGAGTAAACAGACAAATAGACCTGTGACCAAGAGCATAACAATATAACAGAACAGAAGACAAAAGGAGCAAAAAAACTCCAACAGAGGTAATATATCTCAGGGTGATGAATCCCATTACCAGGAACAATAGAGACCTAGCGATATGTTTCATCTAGTGTGGGATAAAACACTTAGAACCTCAGGCCACAAAGCGAAAGCTGTAAAATTACACAGTAAAATGGTACTACATACTGTATTAGAACTTGTCAAACAGCACCCTCTAGTGTAAAAAGACAGAAAAAGGAAACTTAAAGACTGAAGTCTCACAAAAATTAGGTTTTTCTTTTAAAAACCTCATTAACATTATAGTCTCACCTAAAACGTTGCATTCCCACGCAGGGACGGATCTAGACCAAGTTGCCCCAAGTTGCGCCTGGGGCAAGGTCAGGTTTTGGCGCCTAAACTGCCATTCCCCATCCAAATTTTGCCGCCTTTTTAAGAATTCAACAAACTGCGCCTGGGGCAAGAGACCCGCTTGCCCCCCCCCCCCCTAGATCCGCCCCTGTTCCCGTGGCTGCAAACCCCCTCGATCACCCCAAACTCACGGGGGTACAGGGCAGGCAACTTTCGCATAGAGGCAGTGCGGCTCTGCCTCTATGCGCGTCAATCAGCGTTGGATTGCCGCATCTCCCCGCCCCTCTCAGTCTACCTTCACTGAGAGGGGCGGGGGAGAGGCAGAGATACGCGCTGATTGACACGCATAGGGGCAGCAGCAAAATCCACGACCAAGAAAGTCGTGGATTTTGCCTGCCCTGTATCCCCGTGAGTTTGGGGTGATCGAGGGGGTTTCCAGCCACGGGAATGCGGCGTTTTAGGTGAGACTATAATGTTAATGAGGTTTTTAAAAGAAAAACCTCATTTTTGCGAGACTTCAGAGTCTCTTTAAGCTAATGCTAGGTACACACCATACAATTTTCTGGCAGATTTACCTGCCAGATCGATTATTTCCAACATGACCGATCTGAATTTTGATTGATTTTTCGATCGTTTTTTTTATCTTTTTTTTTTTTTAATTTAAATTCAGGTGGACATGTTGGAAATAATCAATCTGGCAGGTAAATCTGCCTGTAAATCTGCCTGAAAATTGTATGGTGTTTTCCTAGCAAAGATCAATGCCATTAATGGCCAACGTGTATGGAATAGGGTCTAGGGGGCTGGAGATGGCAGGGGAGGTCGCTAGAAGCAGGTTAACTTTGTCCTTTGTGACGAGAGTAAAGGAGGTAAGGGGTGGGCGGAGTGGGGCAGAGGCATGAGGTGGGAAGAGGTAGTGGCAGAGTGAAGGCGGTAAGGGGTGGGCGGAGTGGGGTGGGGCAGAGGCATGAGGTGGGAAGAGGTAGTGGCAGAGTGAAGGCGGTAAGGGGTGGGCGGAGTGGGGTGGGGCAGAGGCATGAGGTGGAAAGAGGTAGTGGCAGAGTGAAGGCGGTAAGGGGTGGGCGGAGTGGGGTGGGGCAGAGGCATGAGGTGGAAAGAGGTAGTGGCAGAGTGAAGGCGGTAAGGGGTGGGCGGAGTGGGGTGGGGCAGAGGCATGAGGTGGAAAGAGGTAGTGGCAGAGTGAAGGCGGTAAGGGGTGGGCGGAGTGGGGTGGGGCAGAGGCATGAGGTGGAAAGAGGTAGTGGCAGAGTGAAGGCGGTAAGGGGTGGGCGGAGTGGGGTGGGGCAGAGGCATGAGGTGGAAAGAGGTAGTGGCAGAGTGAAGGCGGTAAGGGGTGGGCGGAGTGGGGTGGAGCAGAGGCATGAGGTGGAAAGAGGTAGTGGCAGAGTGAAGGTTTAGTTCTTGCTGGGTGCAGTAAATGAAAAGCAACATTTCTGTTCATTTTCATAAAATTTATTGTAAAATCACAATGTCTAGAGACATACATAATCCAAACTTCAGGGTAGTAATAAGTGCAAATAAAATACATAGAATTAAACTGTACACTGATTTGTCTAGAATTACTATCTAAAATTTACAAAAGATCACTGTCTACCCGTATGTAGTTGGCAGAACCTCTTGAGTATAAAAGCTAGTTTATCAGTTTGTGGGAATAAAGAGGCCTCAAAGTCATTTTCTGTAGACTTCAAGCTGTTCTAAGTGAAACTTAACCTTTTTTTCTGAATGGTGTATATCAGTGGTGTCCAACTGGTGACCCACAGCCTGCATCTGGCCAGTCAGGCCTCCTGCTGCGGCCCACCTGCTGCTGGATCTTCCCCCTGAGGTCCCAGAAGGCAGAGCAGCAGCGGAGCGATCTTAGCCCATGCTGGGCCAGCTCCGAGATGATGCGGAGTGATACACATTCTAACTGCATCACCCAGAAGTCATTACTCGCCGGCACAGCGTGAGCCGGGAGATTTAAAGCTGCGCAAGTGACTGGAGATCAGCGCCGGAGAAATCATCTGCCAGGTAGTTTTAATTATTTTTGTATTTTCAGGTCCCTGACCATGGAATGTACAGTGGGATGCGAAGGTTTGGGCAACCTTGTTAATCATCGTGATTTTCCTGTATAAATCGTTCCACCTGCCTCATTTTGTTTAAACAATTATTGCACACTTTCTGTAAATCCAATAAACTTAATTTCACTTCTCAAATATCACTGTGTGTGTCTCCTATTTGATATATTTAACTGACATTCTTTATCGTAACAACCAATGATTTATACAGGAAAATCATGACGATTAACAAGGTTGCCCAAACTTTCGCATCCCACTGTATATCCGAGAGCGGGGGTGGGGGAGCTCATCGGATGGAGGGGGGTACTCTGAAAATGTTATTTTGTGAGGGGAAACGCTGCCTAACTAAATGCATTTAGTGTGAAACTGCTGCCAATCTAATTGCATTTTTGTGGGAAGTGCTGCCAATCTGAATGCATTTAGTGGGAAACTGATGCCAGTATAACTGCATTTTGTGGGAAGTGCTGCTTATCTAATTGCATTTTTGTGGGCAGTGCTGGCAATCTAATTGCATTTTTGTGGGAAGTGCTGCCAATCTGAATGCATTCAGTGGGAAACTGATGCCAATCTAACTGCATTTTGTGGGAAGTGCTGCCAATCTAAATGCATTTTGTGGGAAACTGATGCCAATCTAACTGCATTTTATTGGAAGTGCTGCCAATCTAAATGCATTTTGTGGGAAACTGATGCCAATCTAATTGCATTTTGTGGAAAACTGATCCCAGTCTAACTGCATTTTTGTGGGAAGTGCTGCCAATCTAATTGAGTTTTTGTGTAGGAAGTGCTGCCAATCTAAATCCATTTTGTGTGAAACTGCTGCTAAACTACTGTAATTGCATTTTTTTGTGGGCAGTGCTGCCAATCTAAATGCATTTTTGGGAAACTGATGTCAATCTAATTGCATTTTTGTGGGAAACTGCTGCCAACCGAATAGTATGTTTGTGGGAAGTACTGCCAATCTAAATGCATTTTGTGGGAGACTGCTGCCAGATTAGGTGTATTGTGTGGGAGACTGCTGCCAGATTAGGTGTATTGTGTGGGAAGCTGCTGCCAGATTAGGTGTATTGTGTGGGAGACTGCTGCCAGATTAGGTGTATTGTGTGGGAAGCTGCTGCCAGATTAGGTGTATTGTGTGGGAGACTGCTGCCAGATTAGGTGTATTGTGTGGGAAGCTGCTGCCAGATTAGGTGTATTGTGTGGGAGACTGCTGCCAGATTAGGTGTATTGTGTGGGAAGCTGCTGCCAGATTAGGTGTATTGTGTGGGAGACTGCTGCCAGATTAGGTGTATTGTGTGGGAAGCTGCTGCCAGATTAGGTGTATTGTGTGGGAGACTGCTGCCAGATTAGGTGTATTGTGTGGGAGACTGCTGCCAGATTAGGTGTATTGTGTGGGAGACTGCTGCCAGATTAGGTGTATTGTGTGGGAGACTGCTGCCAGATTAGGTGTATTGTGTGGGAAGCTGCTGCCAGATTAGGTGTATTGTGTGGGAGACTGCTGCCAGATTAGGTGTATTGTGTGGGAGACTGCTGCCAGATTAGGTGTATTGTGTGGGAGACTGCTGCCAGATTAGGTGTATTGTGTGGGAGACTGCTGCCAGATTAGGTGTATTGTGTGGGAAGCTGCTGCCAGATTAGGTGTATTGTGTGGGAGACTGCTGCCAGATTAGGTGTATTGTGTGGGAAGCTGCTGCCAGATTAGGTGTATTGTGTGGGAGACTGCTGCCAGATTAGGTGTATTATGTGGAAAGCTGCTGCCAGATTTCATTTTTTGTATTTTTCTTCAGGGATGGGGGAGGGGGGGGGGGGGTTGAGCTATCAAAAACCCTAATTGTTGAAGTCGGCCCTCCACTATGTAGTCTGAAAAAAATGGCCCTCCTTGCCCATGAAGTTGCACAGCACTGGTGTATATAGTAGTTAACTGACACATCAGGAACATATCTGAAAGAAAAAATGAATATTATTTATAATGTTTTTACAACACAGTATACAAATGTTTTAAAACATAACATAATTATACTGATATGTTTAATATAAAGCTTAACATTGAACTCCCATCAACAGTGAAGAGAATTCCCCTATGAGGAGAAAATACTTCTACAGTCATGCTGTTCTTCCTTGGTCCTCTGTTAGGCCCGGTTCACATTAGCGGTGGCCGTCCGGAATCGCCGTGCCGGAGCCGGACCGATTGCAGAACGGACGGAACGGACGCACGGCAATAGCAATGAAAGCCTATGCGTCCGTTCACATGCGTCCGTTCTGCCGGACCGGAGCCGGACCGGATCCGGACCGGATCCGGACTCCGGCGTCCGTTCCAACATGCGCTATTTTTTGGTCTGGCTCCTCCGGCAGCCGTATCCGGAGCGGAGCCGGACTGCACCATCCGGCCAATACAAAGCAATGAGAGCCGGAGAGCGCACAACACACTGGCTACAAAAACCGGACGTTCTACCCCACTTCCTATGCATTTTAGATGGGGACCACATGGGCCCAGCGTTCAAAGAGTGGGGCAGCAGCGATTTCATGCTGGAGCTCGTTTTGGCAGCAACATGTCTGATGTCTGATAACGAGGAGGCGAACAACAGGAAGGAGAGAATTCCCAGGTTTACGAGTAAAAAATGCCTGGATCCATGGTCCCAACTGCAGTCTCTGTATCCACGGATGGTCTCCACACGTCCACCTGTCTCCAACAATGACCCCAGACCCTTCTGCTGACCTCCCAGACCCCAGGTATTTACAGGATGGTATCTCCTTAAGAAACCGGATCCGGACCGCAACCGTGTTCACACCGCACGGAAACCGGATGCAAACGGACCGGATCCGGACCGGATCCGGATAGGAACCGTACGGATCAGGTCCGGTCCGGCTCCGGTGCGGTCCGGACATCCGGTGCGGTTTTGACAAAACCGCAAGTGTGAACGCGGCCTTAGTGTCCCGACCCCACCTGCTACCATGACAGCATGGAGGATCCTCCAGCCACATATTTTAAAATGGCTGCCACATTTCACCACTTCAAGCAATCGGCATTATAAGAATAGCCTTTATGGGCAGGCTGGCCAGGCTCTTACATTTCCCATAGTTCCAAAAACAGGAAGTAGCAAAGAGGCCTGCCCTGAGGGCACAGTAAAAAATTGCAGAAGACTTCACAGCAATTCAAAAGGAGGAGACACAATAAAGAAGAGCAAAGCAATAAAGAAGAGCAAAATAAAGCTCCTCCCCAAAAATCTCATTCCTATGCTTCTCAGGGCTCTCTGAAGGCTCCAGCAATATTGTCATGCTGCCTTCTACTGGGCATTTGTCAATCCTGCAATTACTACTGGGAGAGGAAGTAATACTCGCACCACTTTCCCTCTCCCTTTGCCCTCAGTCCCCCGCTTGCAGATTTCTGGAAGACAGGTTGTAGCCTGTTTTGCATGATGTCATAGGTACCCTGTCTCTCTGGACATAAAAACCTGTATCTTGAATCTAACAGAGGAGGGCACTCCTAAATTTGACAGTTTGTTTTTTTTTGTTAAAAGACCACTATTGCGGAAAAATTGTAAAATTAAAATACATGTAAACACATACAAATTAGAAGTAGGTTTCTTCCAGAGTAAAATGAGGCATAAATTACTTTTCTCCTATGCTGCTGTCACTTACAGTAGGTAGTAGAAATCTGACAGAACCAACAGGTTTGAATAGTCCATCTCTTCATGGGGGATTCTCAGCATTGCCTTTATTCTTTATAAAGACATTCCCTGAAAAGCATTTATACAAAGCTACTGGCCAGCCTCCCCACCAACTTCTTTTGGCAGTTGGATAGTGCAACTACCATTTACTAAGTGCTTTTGAAAACAAATAAAAAACCTAACAATCACCCATGAAAAGATGGGCTAGTCCAAAACTAGTCTAAATACAGAACGCCAGATTTTAATACCCACTGCAAGTGACAGCAACATAGGAGAAAAGTAATGTATGGCTTATTTTACTCTGGTAGAAACATACTTCTTATTTGTATGTTTTTATGTGTATTTAAAATTGCGCTTTTCGCCCTTTAACACTCTGTTCACGGCCAAACAGTGTGTTGCATTCAGGTTGATGTCACAAATCTGCCCCACCTTGGACAACTGGAAGAATAAAGTCAACTGCTCCCTTCCCTATAAAAAATTAGAATACCAACATAGGAATTAACCCAATACGTACTTAATGTATGTGTAAGCTAAAAAATAATAAATGCTGATCTACTTACCAGGGGCCCCCTTCCAGCCCCCTCAAGTCTCTGTGTCGCAGGGTCGTCAGCCACTACGGAGAGGACCCCAGAAGAGTGGCTTCCAGCGGAGTTGCGGTGAGGGACACAGACACTTTACAGGATTGGAGGAAGTCCCATGTAAGTAGATCAGCATTTATTATTTTTGGCTCATCTCATGTATCCTTTAAATGTATTGGAATGCTGGCCATCAAACCTTCATTCATGGTATCTGCGCCATAATTGTTTACTGTACCTAAGATGTGTATTCTTAATTTAGTCATGATGTACTTATGAACAATTGATCTCTTGCTTCAACATGGGAACTTTGTCATAGTTGTTACGTATAATTTCCTCTTTCCATGCTGTATTAATATATGCAAATCTTATCAATAAATTTATTGGAAAAAAAATGATGGTGCCCTCCACATTTATCCAACTATAGGTTCTTTTTATTAAAGCTAAAGAGATGTTACTTTCATTTTTTCACTTACCATATCCACTTCATGGTCTCATAGACCGCTCGGCACTCTGGGGGAGATTCCATCCGTTACTACGCTTGAAAAAGGAAATGTTATGAGAAGAGAGGTAAGGGAAATGCCAAATGAGGATAGTAAATGTTAATAATAATGAGAAGGATTCGATATTTATCATGTTATACTGGCGATATATCTCGGAGCACTATATTGTCCTTAATAATCTAGATGACTTACGTATGCATTGCAGGTAACATTGAGGTTGGGCCAGTCACATGATGCACTGCATGAGGACCTCCACCCATTTGTCCCATTGTGTTTGAAGGCATTAACTGAGGCCACATTGGGTAGCCAAGTGTGGGCTGAAGTGTGGGTGGAGCAGCAGGCATCCCAGGAGGCGAGTAGTGATGATGGTGGTGCACTGAGCCCGGTCGCATCTTCTCTGCTTTAAGTACCACAGGGTTGGAATAGTTAAAATCCTAGAATAAAAACAGAATGGGCATTCATAATCTAATTTTTGGAAAAGTATGGCTGTCTTGACAAAAGGTGTAATATGAAAAAAGTCTCATTACAGTTGTGCTTATTGGTTTACATGCCCTGACAGGATGTGTGAATTTTTTTTTCAAAATATGATTGACTATGTCCAAAAGGTTCTCTTTCATTCTTAGTTCATAGTTAGTGAGAGGGTAAAGCCATTTTGTATCACACAATTGTTGGTTTTTAAAGAGACCCTGTGTAACTATAAAACCCTCTGGAAGATACTTACCTCGGGAGGGGGAAGTTTTAGGGTCCCAATGAGGCTTCCCCATCCTCTGCAGCTTGTGGGAATCCAGTGCTTGCTCCCCCGAAAGTCCCTCGACAAGGATTGACAAGGGTGCGCAGGCGCGAGCAATATTTACCTCTCAACGATCCGGCGCAGGCGCAATGGACTCGCGCCTGCTCAGTAAGGTGGATATGATCGGGTTCGGCTATTTCTGTCTTAACCCAAACGGAGAGCTGCTAGTGTGCCTACGCAGGATCGCGGTAGGTAAGTATCGCTGTTCGGGGGGCTGCAGCGCTGGATTGCTGGGACACCGGACGGTGGGGGAAGCCTAGTTAAGATCCAGAGGCTTCCCCCTCCCAAAGGTAAGTATCCCCCAGAGGGTTTTTTTTTCATTACAGATTTACTTTAACCACTTGTTGACCCTGGGCTTAAACCCCCATAGTGACCAGGCCATTTTTTACAAAATAGGCCACTGCAGCTTTAAGGCCTCGCTGCAGGGCTGTACAACTCAGCACACAAGTGGTCCCCCCCCCCCCCTTTTCTGCCCAAAACTGAGCTTTCTGTTGGTGGGCTGTGATTGATCCCCCAATGTTTATTTATTTATTTTTTTTACAAATATTTATTTATTTTATTTATCAAAAAATTTTATTTATATAATTTATTATTTTTTTAAACCTTCCCTCCCTCTCCCCGCCAGCCAATCAGCGCGATCGGCTGTCATAAGCTTCTGCCTATGACAACCTACCCTATGGATATGAGTTAACTAGGCAGTTTAAATTCTCATGCAATCTGCACTGCATATGGTCCATGGTCACTTGACATAATCATAGGGTGGAGGAACACACTGGGCCCCCTCTGCTCCAGGGCCGCATAGCTGCTGCTATGGCAATTGCTACGCCCTTGTAATCTGTTGTGGCTGGAGTAGTGGGAACCAATGGCAGATGAATGAAGGTGAAATGAGGCCTTAGGCCCGGTTCACATTAGCGTTCCAGGTCCGGCTTCCCCGGACCCGGAACGCTCCGTACAGAGCGGATGGTGAACGGATACATTGCTAATCAATGTATCCATTCACACTTGTGCGCTGTCCGGATCCGGATCCGATCCGGGAACGCAGCTCCGGGACGGTCCGGCTTTTTTTCCAACATGCGCTATTTTTCAGTCCGTCCCGGTGCGGCTGCGGACCCGGGCCGGATCCTGACCCGAACATGCGGGCAATGCTGTGCAATGGGAAATGGATGTTTCCCATCACACTGGCAATAGGACCGGATGCTTCCAGCACCGGTCCTATGCCACTTGGGGGGCCCGGACTACACGCCGGTATCCCCCATGCTTGCAGTGCCTTTCTGGCACTGCAATGTATCTAGTTCCGGCTACTTTATTGTAGCCGGAACTGATACATTCCGAATCCGCAACTTGTGCCGCCTTGTGGCCACCGCAGAGACCCGTACGGTCTCTTTGCGGCCCCCGGATCCGGACCCCCGGACACTTGCGGACTCGAAACGCAAGTGTGAATGGGGCCGAGACTGCTGCTTTAGTTTCCCCCTGCTTGCACTGGGATCTTTTGGAAAAGAGAGGATATCGAAACAGGAGTATACAGAAGATTTCAGGTAGGCCCCCTGTACATCCACCAAACCCTTGTGGGAAGACAAAAGGGAAAATCGAGAGCTCGCAATAGTGTAGTATGTTCAGATAATGTGAAAGAAGTGACATAATACTCACAAAGTAAAGTTACCGCTAAGGCAACCACTGTTTAGGCAGGTGGGGAATTTTAAGGTAAAAAGTTACTCTCTGTAGATGGGAAGAAAGGGGGTAACACACCTCCACCAAAATAGCACTAAAAACATTTTAAAAAGGGAAGTTGCGTGGACTTACCTCCCTATAGATGACTCGATTTTGTCACATAAAAATAACTTTAATATATAATTCAGTGGAGTAGAAGTACATAGTAAAGCTCTTTTTATCTAATAAAATTGAGTCATCTTTGGGAAGGTAAGTCTACCACTACCTCTCTTTTTAAACTTTTTTTTAGTGTGTTTTATCCCCTTTTGGCGCCTCTGTTCTACCATTACCCACCAAACCCTAGTCACTTGCCAGTCTTGTTGGTGATCTGGCTCTAGAACTACCCAACCGAGCTAAATAGGCTTTGTCAAGATCTGCCTAATTCTACACAAAAGAAAGCAGTTAACTAAAGTATTAAAAAGTATCAATGTATGTAATCAGACTGTTAAGCCAGCCAGAAGCTTACCTGCTGGGACTGAGGTTGAGCGGGGGGTGCATTCCCAGTAGTCGGTGACATTGCCATAGGGGGCAGTGCTTTCAGCATCATGTTCTGCATAATGATCTGGTGCATCTGGGCATTCTGCATAAGCATCATCTCAACCATGTCTACAAAAAAACCCAACAGGTAAAAACTAGCAACTGCTCCAAAGACAAGCTGAATATTTTTATTGTCAATGTTTTAATGTGCAAAATTATTCAGTGTGAGAAATCCTGCATAGAGTTTGTCCTGGTAATCTATAACTGATATTGCTCTATAATTAAAATAGAATTCAATAGTAAAGACTATGGGCTTGATTCACCAAAGCGTGCTAAGTGTTAGCACGCCAGTGAAAAGCCCCTTAGCACGCACAAACTGCTTCTTCACGCGCTAATATGCGCGTAAAGTTTCTAGTTTTGGTCACAACGATTCACGTGCAAACTGGCGTGTTAAGCAATGCCTTCACGTGCTAAGGAGACTTAGCACACATACGCCCATATGCAATTCCCTTTTTCTCCTAAGTTTTCTCCTAGGTGATAATTTTTCATCTTCTCTTTAAAATAACTTTTCATCATTTTGCAAATGAAAAAGTATCAAAAAGTAGTAGATAAAGTACTGTTAAAATTATTTTGTGTAATTTTTTGCTTGCCGGTGGCTTAAAAGGCATTTTATAACAAGTTGTGAAAATATCACCTAGGAGAAAACTCAGGAGAAAAGGTGAATTGCATATGGGCCATAGTCTCCCTAGTTTGCACATGCAAAGCCTTAACATCTGCTAACTAAGTTAGCACTGGTTAGTGAATCAAGCCCCATATAAGTGCAAAGTGGCCAGCAGAATAACCTTTTCTTGGAGGGGGGGGGGGGGCACATCATGTACTTGGCAAATTTCCAGTACCACTCATTTTCTATCTCCTGTACAGTACATTCAGCTGGCCTGATCTAGTGCATGTATGAATACAGTAGAATCTCGTCACAGTAAATGCTGATTTAGTTATCCTCTGGCTAAAGTAAACTCAGTCCCCAGGTCTGAAAAATCCCCCTGTATGAATACACAAAGTGTAATCAATCCTGATATAGTAAACTTCTGATATAGTAAACTACTTGGCTCGGTCTCTTGAAGTTTACTATAAGAGAATTTGTGGATCAGGTAATTTGGGTGCTGGGATCAGCAGTCGTCTGATAGATGCCCGTGTTAACTATTTGTAATCAGGTGCCCAACTGGTGAGTTGGGCACCCAATGCGGGTATTAGCCAATCTGCCAATACTTAGGAATCAATGGTTGTAGCTGATTGGATATGATTGGATACAACTAGTGGTTGTTTGGTGTTAGGTTAGTTTTAGGCACTTAGAGGATTAGGCATTAGGTGGGGGGGGGGTCTTTTTAGGCACTTACAGGGGAGCGGTCAAGTGAGAAAGGATGCCAGGTACTGCATAGGAAAATAAATGTAAACAAAACGAATATTTTGTAGCTGGTAGCACCACGCGGCGCTCAACTTGGCATCACCGTATGTTGGTTAACTTAGCATGAGGGAACATGATTGGTCTCTAAAGGCTCGTACACACGTCAGATTTTTTTAAACGACCCTTCGTTTGGACGTCCGGTCGTTCAGTCGTCCGGACGTCAAATCGGGCGTGTGTACAGTCCGTCGTTCAGCTGATAAGACTTGACTTGAACGATCTGCCGGAATTATAACAATTCTACTGTTCTTTGTTCACAATGAGATAAATCAGGCATTACCTATTTGTAAGGAATGTCCTTGATTTTGTGCTTGTCTAGAATTAGTTTCAGCACTCTACAAAGGGCCAGATTGTGCCACCTAAAATCCATGAAATCAGTATAGTTTGCTTGTGGGTTATCAAAGTCAATCGTTTCCACAGATCTTGCAGTGACCATAACATTGGCCATAGCATTCACCTAGGCTTTATAAAGAACAAGTCAATCAGTATTCTGGGTGTATGGTGGTCAGTGCATCTAAAGCCAAGAGCTCTGTTTGGTCAGGTTAAACTTCTTCCTCAGCAACATACGTTGCCAATCATTTGATGGAGCCCTTGGAAATCCTTCCACAAGCCTGTCACCTCAAGAATTTCTAATACCATTATTTTGACTGTGACAAATTTTCCATGTTTTCTTAAGAATGATTTATACTATGGTTCTTGCAGTGCTGTGCATTGTGTTTTAACTCAACATAAAAGAACAGACCCACACAGAGCTATTGTTTGAATGAGCAGTTCTCATGTACTGCATTGTGGTGCACAATGCACTTCAGCACGCATGTTACCACACAGCAGATACGTTGACATTCCACTAGCGCTTAGTACAGGTACAGTGGATGTACTTGCTGAGGGCATGTTGTTACAAGAGTTGCTGTATTGTACACAAACTAATCCTCAGCACTCAGTTCTGACAGACAGAAAAGTGGTTCCAATAAAATATATAATTAAAAACAGAATACTTCATAGTAAAGGAGAGTCAGGCCGAGGAACCAAGAAAAGAAGCTCAACTTCTTCCTGTTGACTCTATTCACTGGGCTTTTTTTCTGCCTCCTCTGAAAAAAACCTGTAATACAGAGGCCTAGCTGGATAACCGAGATGACCATGGGCATCAATTCAAACAGTGCAATGCCCATACAAGTTCTGCTCCTTGCTATTTTTGATGACCCCAATTCTACAATGCCCACTAAACTATTATACATCACTTTGTTGACATACTGGTAATTAATGTGGCCTGCTGCTCTTCTCAGACTTGAATTGGAACATGTCTCCTCCCATATGCTCAAGAGTATATGACTCTTTACATACTGTAATCATCTGAGGCAGAGTTCTACCCCAGATCCCGCAGGAGATCTGAGCAGGGCAGCAGGTGGGTTGTTTGTTAATGATTACGACTATGTTAAGGACACAGAGTAGAAATAATTAACACTATACTGTATCACCAATATTTGGCAGTTGAAAGTGGGGCTCAGCTGGGTCTTTTGGAGGCATTTCTGCAATGACAGACACTTGAGGAAAAGGGGAGAAATGTGAGATGATTGCAGTGTGTAGACTGGAGGAACCAATTGATGCACAGAGAGGAAGTGCATTTCAGGACCAGCACCTTTTCTGCAGGAAGTGACATCAAAGACAATGCAGCAGAGCCACAGGTATTTTTAACATTATATTTGGGGGACAAGCAGTGTCCAGCAGAGTTTTCCTGTAGGCTCTGTGCAGGGTACTGGAGAAAGGGTATACCGTATATACTGGAGTATAAGCCGACCCGAGAATAGGTCGACCCCCCCCCCCAACTTTTACCTAAAAAAAAACAGAAAAAGTTATTGGCTCGAGTATAAACCGAATGTAGGAAATGGAGCAGTGAAGGTGGACTTTTAATGATGGCCATGTGTGTTTTTTTTAAATAATGAGCACAAAAATTAGAGTAAAGAAGTAATTGCGCATTGTTTTAATGGGTTAACATATGCAGGAATTTAACACCACACACCCCAGTTCACCCCCACCATAGGCACAGGGGAGCAGTGCAGCTGTGTGGCAATAGCTGTCCTCCCCCTCATGTAAATTCAGCAGTGGGAGGTCTAGTAGTAATGGCAACCTACAGACATCAGATAGTCTCTCAATGCAATCATTAACGTTCATTGAATATCTATAGGTAGTTTTAGCTGATCCGCATAGTATGCAGATAAGCTAACACTACCTATAGATATTTACAGTGGCTTGCAAAAGTATTCGGCCCCCTTGAAGTTTTCCACATTTTGTCATATTACTGCCACAAACAGGAATCAATTTTATTGGAATTCCATGTGAAAGACCAATACAAAGTGGTGTATACGTGAGAAGTGGAATGAAAATCATACATGATTCCAAACATTTTTTACAAGTAAATAACTGCAAAGTGGGGGTGTGCATAATTATTCAGCCCCCTTTGGTCTGAGTGCAGTCAGTTGCCCATAGACATTGCCTGATGAGTGCTAATGACTAAATAGAGTGCACCTGTGTGTAATCTAATGTCAGTATAAATACAGCTGCTCTGTGATGGCCTCAGAGGCTGTCTAAGAGAATATTGGGAGCAACAACACCATGAAGTCCAAAGAACACACAACACAGGTCAGGGATAAAGTTATTGAGAAATTTAAAGCAGGTTTAGGCTACAAAAAGATTTCCTAAAGCTTTGAACATCCCACAGAGCACTGTTCAAGCGATCAACACTGTAAACCTACCAAGACAAGGCCATCCACTTACACTCACAGTCCGAACAAGGAGAGTGCTGATCAGAAATGCAGTCAAGAGGCCCATGGTGATCTGGACAAGCTGCAGAGATCTACAGCTCAGGTGGGGGAATCTGTCCATAGGACAACTATTAGTCGTGCGCTGCACAAAGTTGGCCTTTATGGAAGAGTGGCAAGAAGAAAGCCATTGTTAACAGAAAAGCATAAGAAGTCCCATTTGCAGTTTGCCACAAGCCATGTGGGGGACACAGCAAACATGTGGAAGAAGATGCTCTGGTCAGATGAGACCAAAATGGAACTTTTTGGCCAATATGCAAAACACTATGGCCTCAATTCACTAAGCTTTATCAAACACTTTATCAAATGTTTGATAATTTACCTCATGAGTAAAATCTAATTTTGAATTCACTAACATGTTATAGATTTATTGAATGTTTTATCGTTAAAACGTTCAATAAATCTATAACACCGTAGTGAATTCAAAATTAGATTTTACTCATTAGGTAAATTATCAAACATTCGATAAAGTGTTTGATAAAGCTTAGTGAATTGAGGCCTATGTGTGGCGGTAAACTAACACTGCACATTACTCTGAACACACCATCCCCACTGTCAAATATGGTGGTGGCATGGCCGCATCATGCTCTGGGGGTGCTTCTCTTCAGCAGGGACAGGGGAGTTGGTCAGAGTTGGTGGGAAGATGGATGGAGCCAAATACAGGGCAATCTTGGAAGAAAACCTCTTGGAGTCTGCAAAAGACTTGAGACTGGGGCGAAGGTTCACCTTCCAGCAGAACAACGACCCTAAACATAAAGCCAGGGCAACAATGGAATGGTTTAAAACAAAACATATCCATGTATTAGAATAGCTCAGTCAAAGTCCAGATCTAAATCCAATCGAGAATCTGTGGCAAGATCTGAAAACTGCTGTTCACAAATGCTGTCCATCTAATCTGACTGAGCTGGAGCTGTTTTGCAAAGAAGAATGGGCAAGTATTCCAGTCTCTAGATGTGCAAAGCTGGTAGAGACATACCCCAAAAGACTGGCAGCTGTAATTGCAGCAAAAGGTGGTTCTACAAAGTATTGACTCAGGGGGCTGAATAATTATGCACACCCTACTTTGCAGTTATTTTTTTTTTAATGTTTGGAAATGGAATCATGTATGATTTTCATTCCACTTTGATTTGGTCTTTCACGTGAAATTCCAATAAAATTGATGCATGTTTGTGGCAGTAATGTGACAAAATGTGGAAAACTTCAAGGGGGCCTAATACTTTTGCAAACCACTGTATTGACTGTTAATGATTGCATTGAGAGACCAACTGATGTCTAGAGGCACATTATACAACTTTCTTGAAAAATCCTTGCTGTGAAGCAATAGCTGTCTCCCCCGCCAGACATGTGTTTGTAATGTGCCCTCTTTTACATAGATCTATAGATCTTTATGTGCGGGAGCTGGGTGGCAATAGCTGTTCCCAGCTGCAGTATATTTGGTGTACTGTACATGTGCCATGTATAAGGAGACGGCTGTACGCTTAATAACTCACATATTTCGGCTGCCAAGAATCCTTCCGAGGTCCGAGTCACCGTAGCATCATGGTCGGGGGGCGGGCCTTAGCACCTGCAGAGCGGCGGTGAGTGCTGTTACCGATCGGCTCTGCACTGCGATCCTTGCCTGTCAGTCCAGTCGCATCTCTATGACCCCCGTGCAGCGGCGCATGAGAGGTGCCACTAGAGGAAATCATAGCAATGAGATGGAACTGACAAGCAAGGATTGCAGTGTTGACCATTGAGAAAGAAGCACCGCTCTACAGATGCTAAGGCTGCCCCCCAACCACGATGCTGCGGTTACCCGGACCTCGGAAGGATTCTTGGCAGCCGGAATCCGTGAGTTATTAAGCGTACAGCACACGTACATCACATGTACTGTAGCGGGGAACAACTATTGCCGCCCAGCTCCCGCACATAAAGGAGGGCATACTTCAAACACATGTACGGCGAGGAGGGAACTACGGGACGTTACCACAAAGTTCTGTAATTATGGCGGATGTCGGGGGTGTGCTGGGGGGGGGTTACATTTGCTCATAGTTGAGTTAGTGACTCGAGCATAAGCCGAGCCCCCCACTTTTGGGCCATTTTTTTGGGCCCAAAATCTCGGCTTATACTCGAGTATATACGGTACATTTCTGTGATCACATGCTATACATTATATGTGTGTGGCTATACTTTGCTGTTTCCACTTCTTTTGCATAACTCTATGTAAAAGTGTACCTAGTAATGGAAGTCCCATCATAACTTTGCTGTGGAGCCCCATACTTTGTTGTTATGCCTCTGCTTGGGGAAAGATACCTGTAACCAGATACGGACGGATCCAGGAGATATATTTCATTTTGTACAATTTGATGTACAGTTCAGACATGTTTAAAGGACAACTAACCTAAAAGGGATATGGAGGCTGACATATTTGTCTCCTTTTAAACAATGCACACTACCTGGCTGTCCTTTTGATACTCTGCCTCTAATACTTTTAGTCATAGACAGTGAACAAACATGCAGCAGATCAGATGTTTCTGACATTATTATCAGATCTGACAAGATTAGCTTCATGCTTGTTTTTGGTGTTATTCAGACACTACTGCAGCCAAATAGATCAGCAGGGCTGCCAGGCGACTGGTATTGTTTAAAAGGAAATACATATGGCAGCCTCCAGAGAGGCGCCCCAAATGCGGTTGTTAGACCACAACGGCACTTTATTTGGCCTGAGGAAGTGGGCTTGGTCCCACGAAACGCGTTCTGTGCTAAATCTCCAATTAAACTTCCTTATCAAAGTGAGTTGTCGTCTGTGAGGTAAGCCACCTCATTTTTGTTATTTTATTGATTTTAGAGTATTTTATAGAAATTGGGCGCCTCTTTACCACTTCTCTGCTATATCCCCCCCACTTGCCTGGGTGGGGAACCTTACGCACCTGAACCAAGGTGGGATCCCACCACCTGTGGTAATCAAGGTACGCAGGATCTTTTTACTAAGAGAGCGACCAGACCCAGGATTGCTGGTATACCTGAGTGGAGCGGTCGGTTGCCCCGTGTGCAACCCACCTTTGTGAATACCCCCTTTTCAGAAGTTTTTTTGAACACCTATTTATTGAGACATACTGCACCATTTTGCTCCCGTTGTCTTTGTGTTTTTTCCCCTCTAGTACTGTATACGCCATATACTTCTCAATACAGTTGTAGGTAAGTTTGACTGCATTTGCTGCATGCTTGTTTCAGGTGAGTGATTCAGACACAGCTGATGCATGAATGTTCAGCAGGATGCCAGGCAACTGGTATTGTTTAAAAGGAAATAAATATGGCAGCCTCTATATACCATTTGGGTCAGTTGTCCCTTAAAAATGTATTAGCAGCTGGTTTACTCAAAGCACAAAACAAGGTATCCAAAAGCTAAAAGGTCATTTGGATGCAATAAGTGATAACTTGGGGTGTTTTTTTTGGGGGGGGGGGGGGGGGTTTAGTATATTGGTAACCACTTCACCACTAAGGGTTTTTCCCCCTTATGGACCAGAGCAATTTTCACATTTCAGCATTCTTCCTTCTCATTCCACAATAACTTTATCACTGCTCATCACACCAAAATGATCTATATGTTGTTTTTCACCACCAATTAGGCTTTCTTTGGGTGGTACATTTTGCTAAGAGTCATTTTATTTTATATTAGTAAATAGGCCCGCCCGTTAAAAAATGGGCGCTAGGTCACAGCCGCTGCCCCCCGCAATGCGCACACATACGCGTCCCGCTTGCTCGTTCCCCACCACTGTCTGAAGTATACATAGAACAAATGGAGACGGCACTCAGAAGGCTTCTTAAACACTGTATTAACAGCAGACAGAGCACAACAAGGTAGACAACATGTTTCGGGCGGAGCCCTTCCTCAGGTGAGGAAGGGCTCCGCCCGAAACATGTTGTGTAACTTGTGCTGTTAATACAGTGTTTAAGAAGCCTTCTGAGTGCGGTCTCCATTTGTTCTATTTCTACTTTTGGGTAGCAGGAGTGGTGTACCTGCTGGAGTCTGGCACCGGCGTACAGGTCAAAGACTGCTGACCTGTGGTGTGGTGGTGATAGTGTGAATTCGTACAACTGTCTGAAGTATATGCACACAGGGAGCTGCTTGCTTGGCAGTTGGAAAAAGCTGTTATTTCTCACAATGCAATGAGAACCTCTGTGAACCACACACAGCAAACTGTCAGATCCGGCCCAGTGTCCTAACTGCCCTGACTGCGCACATGCTCAGTACAAAAAAGCCAGGGGCACACAACCATTCAGTGGATGATGCAGGGACACTTGCATTTTATTGTATAGGATGGATTTTAAAGGGAATTACAAAAAAAATCTATATTTCTCAGTTTTTAGCCACTATAGTTTTAAAATAATAAGAGCTACTGTAATTAAAACATTCCCTTATGGCACCCCTATTTAAAAAATTAGGTCACTAACGTAACAATTTCATGTATTCACTTTTAAATTCTGTCACGTTGTTTTGTTTTTTTTACATTTTTTTTTATTATAGTAACTGTGAGGACAGAGAGGGGTTAATCGGGGTTTTATTTACATGTTTTTTTTTTGTAGATGAAAATTATCCCAACATACATCCAAAGACTAAAAACTGCCAAACCTGTAGTGACCACAGTTAAGAAATGGACTAGTGAAGCTGTAGAAAAACTGCAGAGCTGCTTTGATTTAACTGACTGGAATTTATTTAAAGAATCCTCCAGTGACCTAAATGAATACACTGACGCTGTGACATCATATATTACCTTTTGTGAAGAGTCCTGCATCCCCACAAAAAAGTGCACCAGGTACAATAACGATAAACCCTGGTTCACATCACATCTTAGGAAGCTGCGCCTCGATAAAGAAAGGGCATATCGTACAGGCGATAAAGTCCTCTACAAAGCTGCGAAATACAAACTGCAGAGAGCCATTACCACCGCAAAAAAAGATTATTCTCAAAAACTTGAGGAAAATTTTTCTAACGCCGACTCATCCACAATATGGAAATCTCTACATGAAATTACCAGCTACAGGAAGAAATCTTCTCCCCCCTCACTACATAACCTGCAGCTTGCAGATGAACTGAATACATTTTATTGCAGGTTTGACACTACCAACAAAAGCCAAACACAACAAGTCAATTTGCATCTCTGCCACGGGCAAACTGCCAGCCAACGTCTCCACCCCCTGCGGTGCCTCAGCAACTACACAACACAGGAGGCCAGACACAATCTATTGACCTGTCCCCAGATGTGCATGCTCTAACAATATGCCAATCTGATGTAAATGGACTCTTTAAAAAACAAAACACCAGGAAAGCAATGGGACCAGACGCTGTGTCTGCGAAATGCTTGAATCTCTGTGCCGACCAATTAGCGCCTGTATTTACAGACATATTCAAAGCATCTCTAGAACTCTCAATTGTTCCTGCCTGTTTTAAAAGCGCAACTATTGTACCAATTCAAAAAAAAAAAAAACCTACATGTTTAAATGATTACAGGCCTGTTGCCCTGACATCACTGGTCATGAAAGCATTTGAAAAACTGATAATGACTTATCTGAAATCCATCACAGATCCCCTGCTGGACTCTTTGCAATTTGCCTACAGGCCTAACAGATCCGCAGACGATGCCGTGAACATGTGTATGCATTATGTACTACAGCATTTAGATATCCCAGGAACCTACACCAGGATTTTATTTATAGATTTCAACTCTGCATTTAATACCATAATTCCATCACTGCTGCACAGCAAGCTCTCCCAGCTACACATACCTGAATCCCTCTGCAAATGGATAACCGACTTCTTAACTGACAGAAGACAGCGTGTTAGACTTGGTAAACTCACATCAAGCTCTCTGACAGTCAGTACTGGTGCACCCCAGGGCTGTGTGCTTTCCCCACTGCTGTACTTACTTTACACCAATGACTGCATCTCCACAGATCCATCTGTTAAGGTTCTGAAGTTTGCAGACGACACAACAGTTGTTGGTCTCATTCAAAACGGGGATGAGTCTCCATACAGGCATGTGGTGGGACAGCTTTCCTCCTGGTGCAGCACCAACAACTTGGAACAAAATGCTCTCAAAACCATGGAGATGATAATAGACTTTAGGAGATCTCCCCCCCAGCACCTCCCCTTAACCATAAATGGATCCACAATAACCCAAGTAGAGTCATTCAAGTTTCTTGGGTCCACGATCTCAAACAACTTAAAATGGGACAACAACACCGCCACTATTGTCAAGAAAGCACAACAGAGAATGTACCATCTGCGGCAGCTGAAAAAGTTTGGCCTACCTCAAAATCTAATGGTGCAGTTCTACACTGCAATCATCGAATCCACCATAATATCATCCATGACTGTATGGTTCAGCTCCTGCTCAGCATTAGAAAAGGGCAGGCTGCAGCGCATCATCCGATCAGCTGAAAGGATAATTGGCTGTAGCTTACCTTCCCTTCCTCTTTACACTAGCAGGTGCAGAAAGAGAGCATCCAAAATTGCCTCTGACCCCTCTCACCCAGCTCACTCCATCTTCCAGCGCATGCCTTCAGGAGTAAGATTCCGGTCAATCGCTACCAAAACCTCTAGACACAGGAACAGTTTTTTTCCTCAAGCGGTAGCCATACTTAATGCTGAACCACGTTAGAGCTGCTAGGACTGAAAGTAATCAGCACAGAACTAAACATGAACAATTCTCACATTGCTTACTGCCACTATACTTATAATGTCCTTAACTTGTAATATTCACACTGTCTGTCCTTGTATTGTTTTTGTTTGTGTTTGTTAAGCAACTGCCAAGACAAATTCCTTGTAGGTGCAAACTTACTTGGCGAAAATAAATTGATTCTGATTCTGATTCTGAAATAATAGTCAAGTACATTATTAATTTTGTCCACTAGATGGTGCCATCAAGTATAGAAAGCTGAATCAAAGCTTTCTATATTTTGAGGAAAGTGAAAGTAGTGTGAATTGGGACGTTGCGGGGCTGCATTATAAACTCTTAAAATGCAGCTTACCGCAATGCAATTAAAACTCTGCACTGTTCACAGTTAGAGTTGCATTGTAACGTGTAGCGTTATGGTAACACAGTGCTGCTGCAGTGCGTTACTTCTAAACGCACACGTTACCAGCAGGGGCGTAGCAATAGGGGGTGCAGAGGTTGCGACCGCATCGGGGCCCTTGGGCCAGAGGGGCCCCGTAGGGCCCTCCCTGAACTGCAGTATTAGCTCTCTATTGGTCCTGTGCTCATAATAATTACTTTTATAGATACTTTGAATAGTGATAATCATTAACAAACTGCTCCCCATCCCCTTCTTGCACCTCTGACACTGTAGTTGCCATTGGCAAGTTTTGGCGCGCTGTATGTATAGAGTGCTTGGGGGGGGGGGGGGCATGTAAAACTTGCATCGGGGCCCAATGCTCCTAAGCTACGCCACTGGTTACCAGGTACAGGAAAGCATACTTTTCATTGATTATATGCTTTGCTGTACCTACTTTATGTGATGATAATGCAGCGTTAATCTGCGTTACCGCTTTTTTTGTTGTGTTGCATTGAAATGTTTGGTTGCAACTTTACAATGTCCTGCTGTGAAATTAGCCTTACAGTTTTTCAATGAATAATCTCTGCTGTTGTTGCAGCAGGGATTTTTCATAAATCCGGCACTTACAGTAGATTAGTGAATGGGAATATGTTCCCATTCACCAATCTATCCTGTAACTGTCAGTCATGGGGCGAATGCAGGTGCGCATGCGCCACACATCAGAAGCCATAGACGAATATCTACGCCCCTGGGACGGGAAGAGTACTCCCATGGGGTGGTTACTGGTTAATCAGTATACTGTATTTAAAAAAGGAAAAATATATATATTTAGTAGCAAACTAGGATAACATGATATTGATTGTCTTGGTAAAAAAAAAAATAGTCATTTTGCACTTTTGGGTGGCTGCTATTTTTGAGTAAAGTCTATATAGTAAACATTGTTATGTTGTCTTACCTTCTTTAATGCTGCCTGATCTTGGTGGCTGATAGGCTTGTGGAGGAGGAATCTGAGTGATTAGTGGCTGCTGAGCGGGTAGCTGCTGTATAATTGTGGCTGGTTGCTGGGGTAGCTGTAAATAGATACAGAGGAGACGATTTAGGAACACAGGTATCTGCAGCCAAAACAGAGCAGTTGCTCAAAGAAAATAGTAAGGTTTCAGTCATACATCAAGCACAACTAAACCCAAAAAAGTTTAGGGCAAACTAATAGCAATCAGGATGGTAAGTGAATATAAACAGTGTATAGATGCTAAATGCTGTACAGGAGACCTCCTTCATGGCCATATGTTTTGGAACTGCAGTACAACTTGCTTTCCTCCAAGGCAGGGATGTCAAACTCCAGTCATCCAGGGCCATATCCATGCCAGTGTTTAGGATGAACTGAGAAAAGGGGCAATGTGTTGATGAACGACACCTTTCCTGATTCAGCCCAATTTAATTAATTTGAGCTGTGCCAAAAATGTGTGAGGTTCTCGACCCTTGAGTTCAACATCTCTCCAAAGGCTGGTTCACACTCTGATAGCAAAACACATTCACAATCGCCGAGCGATTTTGATGCGCAAATTTGTGGCAGTTTTTGGGCAATTCCATTTTGTGATTCTCATTTGGGGAAAGGAGAATTGCATCTCAAACATGGCTGAAATGCGCTATGCAGCACATTTGTGATTTATACAAATTGCAAATGCTGCACTGGTCCAATGGGGATACATTGTTACAGCGATTCGCTGATCATCAGCGATTAGCAAAGCTCTGAAACGCTCATGAAAAGCACCCCAGTGTGAATGAGTCCTAAGGGTTCACCTGCTGGCTGGTCAGAAAAGTGAAACCATGCGCAAATCTCTGGCACGAACCGCTGGCAATAGCACTCTTGTACTACGGGTCAGGCTAATTACACAACAAGGGATACTCTGCTGGCATTAGTACCAGCAATATTGCCATTGTTCGTGCATCAGGCCTCATGTGTCATGAGGAGGGTGATTCACTAAGTCAGGGTAAAGGTGTAAACACCAAGAGCTGTATCAAACGCAGATAGAACAGAGGCGCCAAAAAGAGTAAAAACACTATTATTTAAAAACAGTAAAAAGAGGGAAGGTAAGGTGGACTTACCTCCCTCTAGCAGTGGACAACAAAACTCTGAGGTAGGGTAGAATGCATTTATTAAACAGTGTAACTCCTAAAGATGCAACACGTTTTGCGGGCCACAGCACCGCTTCCTCAGGCTATACAGGAGTTCAAAAAAGCTGTATCCAATCCAAGTATTGAATGAGCGCCTCTGACAGAGGCGCTCATTCAATACTTGGATTGGATACAGCTTTTTTGAACTCCTGTATAGCCTGAGGAAGCGGTGCTGTGGCCACTGCTAGAGGGAGGTAAGTCCACCTTACCTTCCCTCTTTTTACTGTTTTTAAATAATAGTGTTTTTACTCTTTTTGGCGCCTCTGTTCTATCTGCGTTTGATACATATTACTTATCCACCCTTGGTGGAGGGGTACGCCCCCTTTTTTCTCCTGTCTACAGAGAGCGACTTTTATACCCGAGTGGGGTCGGGTACCAATTCTCCCCACCTGCCTTTCAAGTGGTTGCCTGCTGGTGACCCTTTTTTGTGAGTATAATTCTGCACTAACTATCTAGACAGATTTTCTCTGTTAAAACTATATTGCACTATTGGGCTCTCGGTGCCCTGTTTTTTCTTTTGTTTTACAAACACCAAGAGCTGGTCAGGGTAAAGGTGTGAAAACCAAGAGCTGGAATTTAAATAGATCAATAGGTATACTCAGAGACAAACTCAAATATTGAATTTCCAGCCAGGAGGGGGCTTATTTCTTACTGAATTGACTATTGGCCAACATGAAAAACCAATAGGATGCTTCAGGGGAAAATTCAAATGATCGCTGACATGGCTTCAGATCAGTATTACGACAGGGAGGGGCAACAGATGATGATCTCCTAGCAAGATGATAGAACAAAAAAAAGAACAGAAGGCAGAATGATAAAAGAAAACAAAGACCAAAAAAGCAGAGTGAAGTTTACAGATGAAAATGGTAGAAGAAGAAGAAGGAAGATTACAGATGAAAAAGACAGAAGTAGAATGAAGTTTACAGATTAAAATGACAGAAGTAAAATTAAGTTTACAGATGAAAATTAAAGACATAAAATGACGTTTACAGATGAAAATGACAGAAGAAGAATTAAGTTAATAGATGAAAATGACAGAAGTAGAATGACGTTTACAGATGAAAATGACAGAAGAAAAATATGTTTACAGATGAAAATGACAGAAGTAAGAAATAAGTTTACAGATGAAAATGAAAGCAGAAGAATGAAGTTTACAGGTGAAAGCGACAGAAGTAGAATGAAGTATTATTTACAGTCGAAAATAACAGAAGAAGAATGAAATAGAATGACTGAGTAGATTGAAGTTTACAGGTGAAAATTACAAAAGAAAACTGAAGTTTAAATATGAAAATGCTGGAAGAAGAAGAGAAAAAGAAAGCATACACAAATAGGAAAAGGGATAAAGATGGAAATAGAAAAGTATAGATTAAAAAAAAAAAAAAAGATAAAAGGGAATTAAGATTAATTGTGTATCTCTATATTGAGTAGTAATGCCATACACTTTCTTGGCTGCCTGCCACAGAGGATGCACAGACCTGCTGCTGAATGATTCTGGGTGGTTCTGGTGGAGGAGGAGGTGGATAAAAGCGCACTGGTGGTTCTGCTGGCGGTCCTGTGTGATAAATCGGCATTGGCGCTGCTATGGGTTCTATACTGATTCTTTTCCTTCGTGTTCCTTCCCAAGTATGGGGTCGAGCGATCTCTTCCAGAAGGTGTTGCTCCTGGAAATGAACACACAAAAATAAAGATAAAACATTATCTGCCAATGTGTGCATTTCTTCTAAAACGACACAATTCTGTATTTCTGTAACACGTTCACATCCACTGATAACACTGTGTTGTGTCTTATTGTACTCACTCTCAGTTTGTGCAGCAGATCCTTCCTCCTACGTAATGCAGACTGCAGAGCTTCATCCTGTCCATCGTAACTCCCTGGCGACAACAGAGAGTGTGTCAAATGTTAAACTCAGTAAAGCATTATTGCTCTACATTATTTTGTTAATTGCCCCTTTTTTATTTATATGATTTATTGTTTTCTAAAATTAAAATCTCATATGCTTAGGGGCTGATTTACAGTAGCATGAGAATTATAGCAGTGATTACCATTGTAACTATCTGTGATGAAAACAGTAAAATTGGGCGGCTATGACAGCACCAACAGGGTCATTTGGGTGCCGGGAGCTGAAGTTTTATAGCCAAATTCCAGCTAATGGTTAAAGCGGTGAAGGTAGCAGCAGATACGAGGTAGCGGTTGGCAATCTGACACTGTTAGCAGTGGACTATTAGCGGTTGTGAATCCAGGTTCTTAGTTAGCGGTGGAGGAATTTGGCTACTATTCCTGCCAGAGTCTGGGAAGTGGCTGGCGATGAGTCTGCATAGCAGAGGTAGGTATGGGGAGGCTAGTGTTAGACATAGCTGGGTGGTGGGCAGTGAGTGTTAGGCATAGGTGGGTAGATAATGTTAATCATGGGTAGGGGGTTTGTGTTAGGTGTAAGTGAGTGTTAGTGTTAGGCCTAGCTATGTTAAAGTCGAAGTATAGTTAAGGGAAGGGGTAGTAGAGGATCGGTAATGTTACCGATATTATACAATCAGCTTCATCCCACGCCCAAATTAACTGATTACACACTAAATAAATGTGCTGCAGAAAACTGCAGTAAAAGAAAGTAGTTACATTTCATTATTGCATCCTGTGGTGATACGTGAGTGATTAGGCAGAGAGGACATGATAGTAATTATGGTAATTGTCAGGAGGTAGCACCGGATGATACGTCCACCCACTGACTGACTGACAGGGGCGTAACAATAGACCCTGCAAGGGATGCCTCCACAGGGGGGCCCTGAAGCCACAGGGGGCCCGTGGGGGAAAAAGCTTGAGAGACTAAGGGCATGGAGAGAAAAAACGTATTCTGCTCTTGCACCATTGTTATGTTGACTGCATGTGTCCACCACACAGATAAGGAGTCATACACACTCCATATAGCATGTGCTCTCATGTAGTGAAATAATACGGCTGTGTGTGTATGTATGTACTGGGAGCAGAGCTGTGACGAGGGACATGTCAGCTGCAAGGGGCTGGAGGAAGCCCCGGGTAAGTAGATCTAGGGGTAGCATAGATTGCCTGATGTTTCCTTTAAGTCTAATTGCTAGGTACACACTATGAGATTTTATGGTCTATTTACTGTCAGATCGATTATTTCCAACATGTCCGATTTGCTTTAAAGTTAACGGAAATCGATGGGAAAATGCTCGGAAATCGGTCGGAAAGCAAATCGGACATGTTGGAAATAATCGATCTGACAGTAAATCGACCATAAAATCTCATAGTGTGTACCCAGCATAAGTGTTTTTATCTGCATGGGGAAAACACATCGGTCCCCAATTTTCCTATGCAGAATGCGACTAAGCGAGATGTGAGGGTGGGGGGCCCCATCCAAAGTTTTGCGTGGGGGCCCAGTGATGTCTAGTTACGCCCCTGCTGACTGATTTTCACTGGTATCGTTATTTTTAAGATGGCAATACTTATGCAGGACATCTTAGCCAGTATTAACTTATTCCTGTCTGTGTCTGAAAAGAGCAGTGATATGACAACAGGAAGAGGTACAACTTGCCGCAGATGCCTTATCACTATTTTCTAAAAAGCAGTAACATAAAAATGCAACGATAAACCTGTATCCTTGCATTATCATACTTTTATGAATCAGCCTTATGATTACTTGCATTTAAGCTGTTGCACCCTGAATACATAGCATCCAGTTTTATTCTACAGTATCTTTAACTTTTAACCTGACTTAGTAAAATACAAAAAAAGACCTCTGGGGTCCTCATGCTCTGGGTAATGCCAACTGTTTTGGAGACATTCCCTTCAATTTTGCACCAGCACAATTTTGTGAAGTCTGCTGACTAAAAAAGACCAGTAGCTACTGTTTCAATAGACTACACTGTTTCAGCAGATCTTGCTCTAAAAAGTGCCTGTAGTAAAACGTAGGTGCTTGCCAGCTCACATTCTGCAGGTTAGGGTTGTTAAAGTGAGCAAGAGGTATATGGGGGTTGCCATATTTATTTCCTTTTAAATAATACCTGTTGCCTGGCAGTCCTGCTGATCTCTTTGGCTGCAGTAGTGTTTGACTCACACACCTGAAACAAGCATGCAAGCTAATCCAGTCAGATTTTTGTCAGAAGCACCTGATCTTCATGCTTGTTTAGGGTCTGTGGCTACAAGTATTGGAGGCAGCAGATCAGCAGCCAGGCAACTGGTATTGTTTAAAAGGAAATAATAATGGCAGCCTCCATATCCCACTCAGTTCAGATTCCCTTTCAAGCTAGAATTCTAGGGAAATAGTAGATGTAACTCATAACTAGTGTAAGGACCAGTGTGTCATAATGTATGTTTTTGTTTACACTGAATAATCATAGTGCTGCCAACGAGCATTTATTTATTTATTGTATTTATAAAGCGCCAACATATTATGCAGCGCAGCGCATATTACGCATTGATTGCTCTTACTTGCTGTTGTGACTTCTACATCATCATCTTCATCAAGATCACGCTCATTTTCTAGCCTCTGCAATCAAACAAGAAAAATGCAATTCTGTTAAAGGAAAATGTTTTCTTATTTAAAATAATATTATGACTATTAAATAATAATGAAAAAACAATCATATACATTTACAAGCCCTAAAATGTAGATAAGCAGTGATGAAGCTGGTCTTGCTGAAAGCTTTTTCTTTGGCAATGAACAGTATAAATCCTATTTCAAAAAGTTCTAGCTTATCTTATGGTGAACACACTACAGTATTCTTCTTCTTCTCACTGCTGTTATAGGTTAACTAACTACTTTATCTACTTTGTTGTACGTCAAGGAGGACATGTGCACTCCCGCGCGCTCCCGCAGCCGATTGCGGGTGTGCACGCGCTCCCAGCAGCGGATTTGTTAGCCCAGGAATCAATGAATCGGGCCATGGTGCCCGATCACTGATTCCTCTCCCCCGCAGAAAAAGCAACAGCTTCTCTCGGAAGCTTTGCTTTTTCTGAATCCTATGTCCCTCTAAGCGTACATTGCACGCTTAGAGTGACGTAATGTAAACAAACTGCCATCTTGTGGACAAAAAGTAAAACTACATCTAAAAGTAAAAAAAAATTAAAATACACATATATTTCCCCAAATCAAGCACTATTTACATCCCACCCTCCCAAAAATACCCACATAAAATGTTTAATAAAAAAAAACAAAAAAACATTACAATAAAAAAAAACATAAATATTTCCCTAAGGGTCTAAACTTTTTAAATATCTATGTAAAGATGAAATATTTGTAAATAGTGATGGATGCAAAACGGAAAAAATGCTCTTTTATTTCCAAATAAAATATTGTCGCACTACACTGCGTGGGTTTCCTCCGGGCACTCCGGTTTCCTCCCACATTCCAAAAACATACGGATAAGTTAATTGGCTCCCCCTAAAATTGGCCCTAGACTACAGTACTTACACTACATAATATAGACATATGGCAATGGTAGGGATTAGATTGTGAGCTCCTTTGAGGGACAGTTAGTGAAAAGATCTATATATATATATATACACTGTACAGCGCTGCGTAATATGTCGGCGCTATATAAATACTAAATAATAATAATAATAATAGGGACATAATTTAAATGGTGAAATAACCGGGACAAATGGGCAAATACAATATGTGGGTTTTCATTATGGAGGCATGTATTATTTTAAATCTATAATGGCCGTAAACTGAGAATTAATGAATTTTTTCAGTTTTTTTCTTATTCTTACTGTTAAAATGCATTTACAGTAAGGTAGCTCTTAGCAAAATGTACCGCGTCTAGTTAAAAATGGCGCCGGCAAAAAAATGGCGCCCCCTTCTGCCCGATATATGTTTAAAACGATATTTATCGTTTTAAAGGTTAAAATAGTGCAGACCTTTTAAACGAAATTTATCGTTTTAAAACTTTTTTTTTTGTCCTGCCTGAACGATATTTATCGTTTTAACCCTTGCTTTGCTGCCGTTTGGAAAATATCTGCCCGCCGGCTTTAATGTTTAATAGCAAAGCCCCCTTAAAAGCTAAAAACACCAAATTTGCAGGGAACGTTAAGAAGAAAATTGTGAACAAGAGGAAAACATTTTTTTCAAAAAGACCTTATAATTTTTGAGAAAATCGATTTTGAATATTCTTCTTCTGACCGTGGGAAAATTAAACGCCCGCCGACTTTAGCGGTTAATAGCAAAGCCCCTTTAAATGCCAGAAACACCAAATGTGTAGGGAATGTTAAGAAGAATAGTGGGAACACGAAGAAAAAAAATTGTTCAAAAAGACCTTATAGTTTTTGAAAAAATCGATTTTAAATCTTCAAAGAGGAAATGTATCTATTTAAATTGCGTACTGACATTTCCGTGGAAACTTTTTCCGCCGACTTTAGCAGTTAATAGCAAAGTCCTCTTAAATCCTAGCAACACCAAATTTGCAGGATATGTTAAAAAAAAATACTGGGAAACAATATTTAAAAAAAAAATTGAAAAATTTAATTTAATTTTTTTTTTAAATTAAAATTTGTGGGTTATGTTCAGAGTGTGGGAAATTTTTTTAAAAAAATGACGTGGGGTCCCCCCTCCCGAGCCTATGTAACCCCTTGTCTCCCATGCAGGCTGGGATAGCCAGAATGCGGAGCCCCGGCCGACTGGGGCTTCGCACCCTGAGCTATACCAGCCCGCATGGTCCATGGTATGGGGGGGCTTCGGGGGGGAGGGGCGGCCAAGCCTTCACCTCCCCCCCGGAGCCCTTGTCCAATCCATGGACAAGGGGCTCTTCCCCACCTCCGGTGCCCCAGGAGGAGGTGGGGGCGACGACTCCCTGGGGGGGGTTCATGGTGGCATCTGGGAGTCCCCTTTAAGAAGGGGACCCCCAGATGCCCACCCCCCTCCCAGGAGAAATGAGTATAGGGCTACTTTGTATCCCTTACCCATTTCCACAAAGGGTTAAATGAAATAAAAACACAACAACGAGAAAAGTCCTTTAATGTTCTAAATTAACCAAAAATACTTACCTGTACCTTTAAGAAAAAAAATCTCACGTCAATTAGGTCCCACGACAGTATCCTCTATCTTGCGACCTTCTGTTACATCTTCATTGAAGATCTCCGCCGCCCCGACGCCACACACGGCGCCTCCGCCACACTGCTCTTAGCTATACTTAGTATAGCTAAGAGCAAAAAGCATCTTTAAATTTTAGCTCCAATGGTCCCCATTGGTTCCTTAACAGACCAATGGGGATCAGGAGGATCCCCATTGGTCGATAAGGAACCAATGGGGAGCCTTGGAGCCGAAATTTAAAGATGCTTTTTGTTCTCAGCTATACTTAGTATAGCTGAGAGTTGCGTCTATGCATCTATATAGACGCATTAGCGCTAGCTGCCGCTGCCCTCCCTGCCTCCCCCCACCTGTCACCCTCACCCATGCTGGCACCCATGGGTGCATTGGGTGCCAGCATGGGTGAGGGTGACAGGTGGGGGGAGGCAGGGAGGGCAGCGGCAGCTGGCACTATTGCGTCTATATAGACGCATAGACGCAACTCTCAGCTATACTAAGTATAGCTAAGAGCAGTGCGGCGGAGGCGGTGTGTGTGGCGTCGGGGCGGCGGAGATCTTCAATCAAGATGTATCAGAAGATCGCAAGATGGAGGATACTGTCGTGGGACCTGATTGGCGTGGGATTTTTTTCTTAAAGGTACAGGTAAGTATTTGTGGTTAAATTAGAACATTAAAGGACTTTTCTCGTGGTTGTGTTTTTATTTCGTTTAACCCTTTGTGGAAATGGGTAAGGGGTACAAAGTAGCCCTATACTTATTTCTCCTGGGAGACGGGTGGGCATCTGGGGGTCCCCTTCTTAAAGGGGACTCCCAGATGCCCCCCCACCTCCTCCTGGGGCACCGGAGGTGGGGAAGAGCCCCTTGTCCATGGATTGGACAAGGGCTCCAGGGGGGGAGAGGGAGGCTTGGCCGCCCCTCCCCCCCAGAGCCCCCCCCATACCATGGACCATGCGGGCTGGTATAGCTCAGGGTGCGAAGCCCCCGTCGGCAGGGGCTCCGCATTCTGGCTATCCCAGCCTGCATGGGGGACAAAGGGTTACAGAGGCTCGGGAGGGGGGACCACACGTCGGTTTTTTTTTTAAATTTATTTCCCACACTCAGAACATTAAAAAAATAAAAATTGATACCAAATTAAAAAAAAAGATGATGTGGGGTCCCCCCTCCCGAGCCTCTGTAACCCCTTGTCCCCCATGCAGGCTGGGATAGCCAGAATGCGGAGCCCCGGCCGACTGGGGCTTCGCACCCTGAGCTATACCAGCCCGCATGGTCCATGGTATGGGGGGCTCCGGGGGGGAGGGGCGGCCAAGACTCCCCCTCCCCCCCGGAGCCCCTTGTCCAATCCATGGACAAGGGGCTCTTCCCCGCCTCCCTTGCCCCAGGTGGAGGCGGGGGCGATGACTCCCTGGGGGGGGGTTCATGGTGGCATCTGGGAGTCCCCTTTAAGAAGGGGACCCCCAGATGCCCCCCCCCCCCTCAGGAGAAATGAGTATAGGGCTACTTTGTACCCCTTATCCATTTCCACAAAGGGTTAAATGAAATAAAAACACAACCACGAGAAAAGTCCTTTAATGTTCTAAATTAACCATAAATACTTACCTGTACCTTTAAGAAAAAAATCCCACGCCAATCAGGTCCCACGACAGTATCCTCCATCTTGCGATCTTCTGATACATCTTGATTGAAGATCTCCGCCGCCCCGACGCCACACACGCCGCCTCCGCCGCACTGCTCTTAGCTATATTTAGTATAGCTGAGAGTTGCGTCTATGCGTCTATATAGACGCATTAGCGCTAGCTGCCGCTGCCCTCCCTGCCTCCCCCCACCTGTCACCCTCACCCATGCTGGCACCCAATGCACCCATGGGTGCCAGCATGAGTGAGGGTGACAGGTGGGGGGAGGCAGGGAGGGCAGCGGCAGCTAGCGCTAATGCGTCTACATAGATGCATAGATGCAACTCTCAGCAATACTAAGTATAGCTGAGAACAAAAAGCATCTTTAAATTTTGGCTCCAAGGCTCCCCATTGGTTCCTTATCGACCAATGGGGATCCTCCTGATCCCCATTGGTCTGTTAAGGAACCAATGGGGACCATTGGAGCTAAAATTTAAAGATGCTTTTTGCTCTTAGCTATACTAAGTATAGCTGAGAGCAGTGCGGCGGAGGCGGCGTGTGTGGCGTCAGGGCGGCGGAGATCTTCAATCAACATGTATCAGAAGGTCGCAAGATGGAGGATACTGTCGTGGGACCTAATTGACGTGGGATTTTTTTCTTAAAGGTACAGGTAAGTATTTCTGGTTAATTTAGAACATTAAAGGACTTTTCTCGTTGTTGTGTTTTTATTTCATTTAACCCTTTGTGGAAATGGGTAAGGGGTACAAAGTAGCCCTATACTCATTTCTCCTGGGAGGGGGGTGGGCATCTGGGGGTCCCCTTCTTAAAGGGGACTCCCAGATGCCACCATGAACCCCCCCCAGGGAGTCGTCGCCCCCACTTCCTCCTGGGGCACCGGAGGTGGGGAAGAGCCCCTTGTCCATGGATTGGACAAGGGCTCCGGGGGGAGGGGAAGGCTTGGCCCCTCCCTCCCGAAGCCCCCCCATACCATGGACCATGCGGGCTGGTATAGCTCAGGGTGCGAAGCCCTAGTCGGCCGGGGCTCCGCATTCTGGCTATCCCAGCCTGCATCGGAGACAAGGGGTTACAGAAGCTCGGGAGGGGGGACCCCATGTCATTTTTTTTCAAAAAATTTCCCACACTCTGAACATAACCCACAAATTTTAATTTAAAAAAAAAATAAAATAAAATTTTTCAATTTTTTTTAAATATTGTTTCCCAGTATCTTTTTAACATATCCTGCAAATTTGGTGTTGCTAGGATTTAAGGGGACTTTGCTATTAACTGCTAAAGTCGGCAGAAAAAGTTTCCACGGAAATGTCAGTACGCAATTTAAATAGATACATTTCCTCTTTGAAGATTTAAAATCGATTTTCTCAAAAACTATAAGGTCTTTTTGAACAATTTTTTTTCTTCGTGTTCCCACTATTCTTCTTAACATTCCCTACACATTTGGTGTTTCTGGCATTTAAAGGGGCTTTGCTATTAACCGCTAAAGTCGGCGGGCGTTTAATTTTCCCACGGTCAGAAGAAGAATATTCAAAATCGATTTTCTCAAAAACTATAAGGTCTTTTTGAAAAAAAAATGTTCCTCTTGTTCACAATTTTCTTCTTAACGTTCCCTGCAAATTTGGTGTTTTTAGCCTTTAAGGGGGCTTTGCTATTAAACATTAAAGCCGGCGGGCAGATATTTTCCAAACGGCAGCAAAGCAAGGGTTAAAGCGATAAATATCGTTTGGGAGCAATATAAATATAAACGATAAATATCGTTTTTAAAGCTGGCGCTATTTTTTAGCTGTCAAAAACGAAAAATAACGAGCGATAGTGGTTCTCTATGGGGCGCCGTTTTTTAACTACGATAACTGGCGCCATTTTTAACGGACCCCAAATGTACCACCCAAAGGAAGCCTAATTGGTGGCGGAAAAAACTAAATATAGATCAGTTCATTGTGATAAGTAGTGATAAAGTTATAGGCTAATGAATGGGAGGTGAACATTGCTTGGATGCATAAAGTGAAAACGACCGAGGGCTTAAGTGGTTAAAGTTCTGGTGGTGCTTGCTCCCACAGAGTAAAGTATGTGCATAAAGCATGGTATGTGCATAAAGACTGCCAGAACTAGGTAGTGGAAACTCAGTGTTAGCAGCCTCACAGCCCAATACCTATGGAAAATAGTGGTAAGGAAAAATGAACAATAAATGGCAGTACAGAACTAGTCACCACTAGTCTAGCTGTGTGTTTTTTAAATTTGGGTTTAGATGGATTTTAATCACGCATTTGAAAAGTTAAGATGCCATTTGCATGAATATAGCAATGCAAGAAAAAAGAATTATGAATGGATTCGAAAAACTAAAACACTTCAATTACAGAAAATAAAGAAAAAACACCATCCTCACCTTCTCCAGCAGTTTCAGCTTCAGCCGGGTCATATGATCTATCAGCGACGGGTCCGTCATCCTTTGTGTGGCAATAAATAAATATGTTGAGAATGTGAGACTTTATGCAATCAATTCCTATTGTACAATTGTTATTGTGCATCAACATACCTATTGTCAGAAGAAGGCCCTTGGAGTAGCATTCCCAAAACGCACTCCCTACCTAGCTGCTTAGAGGATACCTGCCTTGAGATGGTGTTAATGCATCTGGTTGGTTCAGATGCTGCCTCCTCTTTTCAAAACATTGTATACAATGTCTCTGGTTTTGCTTTTGATTGAGCTTATGAGAATCTTTTATACAAAGGCCTGATGAAGGGCACATCTTGCCGGAAACAAACGTGTGTCGTTGCTGAAACAATATATGCTCATTACATCAAGCCAGATCATGAGCTTTGTCAAAGTCATGAAGGATTTCCTAATCCTGAATATAGCCTCTGATGCTTTGTTGTGATATTTATGAAGATTGATTTGTAGGATTGTTGCAAAGGACCATTTTTTGTATTTTAAAGAAAAAAGAAGGGAATAATGGGTAATGAGAGGTATATAAATGAATATACTCACAAGTCAGGGTTACCGTATAGGTAACCACTGTATAGGCAGGTGAGGAGATTAGACCTGTCCTCACTCAGGATTAAGATGTCGCTCTCTGTAGATAGGGAGAAGAAAAGGGGAATTCAACCCCTCCACCAGGGGTGGATGCTGATATTGTAAGGAG